>NC_071260.1:30598649-30818649 GCF_023375685.1 Ictalurus furcatus
ACTATTACCATTACTACTATTACTACTACTACTACTATTACCATTACTACTACTATTACTACTATTACCATTACTACTACTATTACCATTACTACTATTACTACTACTATTACTACTACTACTACTATTACCATTACTACTACTATTACTACTATTACCATTACTACTACTATTACTACTATTACCATTACTACTATTACTACTACTATTACCATTACTACTATTACTACTACTACTACCATTATTACCATTACTACTATTATTACTACTACTACTACCATTACTACTACTATTACTACTATTACCATTACTACCATTACTACTACTACTACTATTATTACTATTAGCATTACTACTATTATTACCACTATTACTACTATTACTACTACCACTACTACTGCTATCACTACTACTATTATTACCACTACTACTACTACTACTACTACTACTACTAATAATAATAATAATAATAATAATAAGTGTAATACACACTGCTTCCCAGAAAAAAATGCATTAATATCAAACACTGTCAAAAGCAACAAATGTTATGTATATGGTATGTAAGGTCAGCTCCATAATTATTGGCACTCTTGGTAAATATGGGTAAAAAAAAAATGTAAAAGGGAATATGCTTCATCATATTTTAGAGGGTGTCAATAATTCTGGTACATGTAGCTTTGTTAAAAATACTTCTTTTGAAATGTGCCCCCCCACACACACACACATTTAGGTAAATTTATTTCAATTAATGGTTTCATCTTTCTCAAAGTTTGGTGCGGGTACGCTAATTAACGGCAAAGACATTTTCCTAACTCTTTTACCCATCTTTGCCAAAGGTGCCAAAAATTATTTTGGCTTTCAGCTGTTTGCGATGAACAGATCAAACTAAAGCTACTGAAACAGTTCGACACAACAAATGACAATTATGTATGTATATATATATATATATATATATATATATATATATATATATATATATATATATATATGTATATGTATATATATATATAAATATACACACACACACACACACACACACACACACACACACACACATATATATATATATATATATATATATATATATATATATATAGCTAAAAACTCTTAATTTCCCCCTATGTATGGAGACTTTTGGGACACCCTGTATAAAGTACCACATAATTTTGTCTTGTACTGGCCCCAAGAAATGAAAGAAGTAAGCCTCTCCACCTCAGAAGTCCGAGTTTAAGCCTTGCCTTGGACCACAGATGTTCACTAAGCACACACCAGTGAACCCACTGACTTGTCATGCATCTGTATCCACCTCTGTTCTAGGGAAATGCCCAATCATCTGTTAGTCTTTTCATTATTTAGCCTATTTGTACATTTACCGCGAGCACAGCAGTCAAAGTGAAGGAAACGCTCAGTGAGCAGGCATCAGAACCGCTGGATACCACTTCGGAACAGCTGGATGAATGGGTGCAGTGTTACACTATTAGTTGGCAGCCCCACCTCTCCCCCCAAAAAAACCCGTCCACGTAAACACACTCACAACACACTCAACCTCAGATCACACACGGATTAAAAGGAGCTCGTATCCTCGTATTCTCTCTCTCTCTCTCTCTCTCTCTCACACACACACACACACACACATCTGAGATGAGTTCAGTTTCCACACTTAAGGAGCAAAGAGACTGAAAACTTGGACTCTGCACATCCGAGTGCAAAAAAAAAAAACACCCCCTCTGAACAGGACACAGGGGAGCCTGAACGTCTCTTACCGTCATACGCGAGGCAGCAGGCGACCTGAAGTCCCACAAGCACACACACACTCAGCCAGTTGTCCATGTTTAAAATGTGCAGGAGTTACTTGAGGATCCACTGCATTCCTCCTCCTCCTCCTCCTCCTCCCCACGAGCCCGCCTCCTCTGAAACACGAGCTCTTCATCCTGTACATTATTAACATATAAACCCTCAGTTCTGCCCACCATGCTCCCCAAACTGCTCCCCAAACTAACCCCCAGTGCTCTGTCATATTACTGCCAAAGGATCCATGATTTATTTTTGTATACATATTTTTTTTATCCTTATTATTATTATTATTATTATTATTATTATTATTATGTTTTAACATGGTTACACTGCTGGGAATCATTATCAAAGATCAGTGTTACACTCTCAGGAATAAATGTTCCGGACTGTATTTATTCATGTCGCTGTACCGTAAAGGTTTTGCACCTTTAATATTTATCCTTCACCTGGGAAAGTGCAAGTAGTTTACCTTTAATTCACTTTTACAGCATGTAGCTTTAAAAGTGCATCAGTGGAGCTTATAACACTAAATAATTCAGTGTTATACTAGGATATTACAGTTTCCAGGTGAAACATACATATTAAAGGTGCAAGAGATGCCCCCTTGATGGTACATCATCAGCAACAAGGTAAAGTACAGTTCACCGCTGAAAAACAACAACGATAGAAACCATCACAGAAATTTTAATGGTTTCCATTACAAATAGAAGGCAACAAATTAACAGTAAAGACCCACAGGGACTGTAACAGTTTCCATTAAAACCAATACGATTCCCATTATGACCATTAAAACCATTACAAATTCTGTGAGGGTTTCTATATGTTGTTGTTGTTGTTGTTTTTGCTCAGCAGGGATACCTTTATTTACAGTGTTTACATTTGCAGTTTTATTATTATTATTATTATTATTATTATTATTATTATTATTATTATTATAGGTATAAACCTACTTGAATAGTCAGAATAGGTCCAATATTAGAGCAGTTAATATTGTTTTGAATGTACAGTGGAACTTGGGGTTCTTTATGTGAAACGTTGAAGCAGCTTCATTGAATAAATTTACATATATTTGCCTAAGGTATTTAAGGTTTGAAGCGCTTTCTCAAATAAATCACAAGTTGTTCTGAAGGGATCCAAGAAGCAATAGAGAACCCCTGCTCTATATATGCAGTATCCAAGTCAGAGAATGAAGGTAACACCTGGACATCCTATTTTAGCTCGGCAAAATATAATATAAACTTCAAATAACTTAAATACATTAAAATGATTATATGAATGTTTTTGGAAATAAATGCTAGAAATAAGCAAAATTGTCGTCACTAGAACAAGATCATTTTAGGCTTGAAATGAGTAAAAACTGCGTATAAATAAAGTTAATCATCGTGTATATTTGTCTCATCATTATCTCATAATGTGTAATCTAAGACAAATTTGCTTATATTCAAATAATTCTGCTTCATAAGATATCCGTTTTTGCAGAAAAGTGCATTTTAACCCGATGCAGTGTTTAAATGAGAGATGATTTTAATAAGCATTATGTCTTTCATCCGTGCGCACGGTGACTTAGTGGCTAGCACGTTCGCCTCACACCTCCAGGGTCGGGGGTTTGATTCTCACCGTAGCCCTGTGTGTGCGGAGTTTGCATGTTCTCCCCGTGCTGCGGGGGTTTCCTCCGGGTACTCCGGTTTCCTCCCCCAGTCCAAAGACATGCATGGTAGACTGATTGGCGTGTCCAAAGTGTCCGTAGTGTATGAATGGGTGTGTGAGTGTGTATGTGATTGTGCCCTGCGATGTATTGGCACCCTGTCCAGGGTGTACCCCGCCTTGTGCCCGATGCTCCCTGGGATAATCTCCAGGCTTCCCGTGACCCTGAAAAGGATAAGCGGTATAGAAGATGGATGGATGGATGGATGTATGGATGTCTTTCATCCTTCCCCAAATAAAACACTGTGGAACACTATTACTGCTGGAAGAAGACTATTTCCAGAGCAATTCCCCTAAAGTTTTTTTTATAGTATTTAATAATAGTAATCAGAAAAGCAGCTGCTGGTACGTGATGATAACAGTGTTAAGCCTCCTGAACAATAACATGGGGAATTTCTGTCGTTTTCAGCCTTGTACAATGTACACAACCGGTCAAAAGTTTGTGGACACTCGACTGAGATGTTTCTCATGATCTTAAGAATCTGAAGGTGTGTGATTAAAAGTTGGAAATCGGTGTCGCAGACTAAAATACAATTGTGCCGGCGTATTCGTTTCTTTCATTAGAAAACTAACATTTTATTTACAAAATCTTTATTTAAACTAATTAAAAAGCTAATTAAAAAGCCTGAAGGCGAGTCTGTGGTGTGTATTTCATTGAATATACAATACATTGTCAATTAAAATAAGACTCTTTCATAAAGAACTGAAATGCAACTGATAAAAATGCCATTCGTCAAATAATATTAGCCGAGGCACTACACGCTCAAGCACGCAGGTGGATAAATCTCACGTTATTGCTAAATCCAGATCCAGCTAGTTGTATGATAATATATGAATGTAAAATGATAAAGGTCTCTCTTGCCCATACTTGGGCAGACAGTGAAGACTGACATTTATTTTAAGACCCCACCAAAGGTCTCTCTTCTGTGCTCCTGTGTGTAACCATCTCTGATTTTTAGTATTAATACACAGCATCATATGGCTCCAAGAAACAAAACAGAACGCTAAATTAAATCATCTTTAAGACATTAATAAACAGTTCTCATTTCTTTCACACGGTAAGGAAGTGGAGCTCAGTAGCAACTGTTAGAAGAACAAACCTTTGAGGAAATCTGGAGCATTATGGAAGAACTACATTTGAACTACTATGGCATACAGGCCTGTTAATGAAGTGTCGGTTAGTGTGTTCACTAGGCATGAATGTTCCAGTAGTTTCTTTGCGCATCAGGTCTTTCACGGTCTAGAGACTACAGTACGGTGTCTTCCCATGAACCGAGTGTTCTGAGGAGCAAGGGCTTCTTCCTGTTGGATTCTCTTGAAACAGCTTTAGGTTCATGCCCTTGCTTCTTCTTTTACGACTACTGATTATTCGCTGTCTTCCTTCTTCTTCACTTTCATCAGCTTTCCCCACTTGTTTTTTTTTCCCTTAACGCTTTGCCTTCTCCTCTTCATCCTTTCTCTCCAGCAGAGTCACTGCCCTCCTTTTCATTCCTTTAAAAATTCCCATCTTCTGTGCTTTGCGGCGCACGCTCTCCATTTCCATGGTGATATACTTTATCGTACATCTTCGTTCCCCTATATCTTCATCCTTAGCCTTATTGTTTATCCTTTTACTCCCTTCCTCTTCTTCCTGTCCCATTCACACTAGCTTTAGTGCCTTTAATCTTTTTCTCTTCAAATGGCCAGTGTCTCAATCCAACTAAGTGTTTAAATCTTTACAGGTGCTTCGTCTAACCTGCTGTAAGTCTACCTACCCAACACCTGTCCAGTTTCACTAACCCTGCAGTGACCTCCTGCCCTGTAGCTTTCCTCATCTTTTATGCTTGTCTGCTTCCTGATACAGGCTGATCCAGTCCAGAGTTGTGCTGTTCTGCACTTTTGACCAGTGTGGGAGGATGCTGATTTGCATTTGTTTCCCAGTGTAATGAGAAGGGGGGAAAAAAGATCAAAGGAAAATGACCATTCTTCCTCGTTGGAAATGGCATGTGCCGCTTCAATTATTAGAATCACAGAGGCAGAAAAAAAAACAACAGGCCGTAAAACAGACACCATATATTCTGCATAGTTCATCTTGAGTCTTAGAGCATCATACCGTTAATATTAAGACATTCATGTCTCAGTTTTATATCTCAGCATGTCTGGCAGACATCCCATCTGGACCGAATCCCCGGAAAACTGAAGTGTTATCTATACCTGTAGAGTTCCACATCAAGATCTTGTCATCTTACCGGAGAACTCCATCTCACAATGCACCAAATCTTGGTGTACTTCTAGACAACCGATAACTCATTGCTAACATGACTTTTTACATTTCTACTTTGCAATAGATCCAAGGACATTTCTCTCTATGGAAGCCACTCAGGTCCTTGTTCAGACCCTCACTGTTTCAGGATTGGCCTACTGTCACTCAGTCCTGTTAGGTCTTCCCTTGTGTGCCATCAGACTCCAGTACGTAATCCAGAATCTCCCCAAAGCCACCTACATCATCCCACTGCTACCATTCTTCCACTGGCTTCCTGTAGCTGCCTTGTTTAGATTTAAAATACAGTACTACCTACCAATAGTAAAACAGACCAGCCTACATCTTCCGTGGAGGCACTTACGGTATCAAACCCTTGTCGTGAGGGAGAGTCCAGGGAGACGGATGCACATGCAGGACTTCTTTATTACAGACAACAGACCGGGGAAACAGACTCAAGCAATAGGAAACACGAGGGAACCGGGACAAGCAGAAACTCAGAAAACACTCGATATAAACCAAACAGTAACAAATGTGAGACAGTCAGAAACACAACCATAACCTGAATTCATGCAATGCTGGAACAACTGGGGAGAAAAACCAGGGAACTTAAATAGAGCACTAATCAAGCAGGGAAAATAACAAGCACATGGGTATGGTTAAACAGGAAATGAGGGAGACAACAGAACAAGTTAGGGTGCCCTCTAGTGGCTAAAGGTGGAGTTGTCCCTGGGGGCCATGACGACCCTGCTCTGTTCCATGTTACCTTTGAGCCTTTAGCATGGAATTAACCTCCTCTAGCTATCATCAAACAATAAATGGAACCCCCTCTATCCATTAAACATACAATAACCACAAAACCTGTATTAAATTATAACGGTCAATGCGGTCATCAAGAAAATCCGACCCTACATCACCGAACAGGCTACACAGATACTAGTCCAGGCTCTTGTTATCTCAAAACTGGACTACTGCAACTCACTGCTTTCAGGCCTCCCAGCCAGCTCCATCAAACCCCTTGAAATGATTCAGAATGCTGCAGCGCGCCTCGTCTTCAACCAGCCCAAGAGAACCCATGTCACACCCCTCTTCATCTCCCTCCACTGGCTTCCTGTAGCTACCCACATCAAGTTCAAGGCCTTGATGCTCACCTACAAGACCTTGTCAGGAACAGCGCCCTCCTACCTAAACTCTCTCCTGAAGGCTTACGTTCCCTCTCACAATCTGCGATCGATTAGCGACCGACGTTTAGCAGTTCCAACTCAGCGTGGCTCAAGGTCCCTTTCAAGAACCTTCACACTAACTGTTCCTCAGTGGTGGAATGAACTTCCAATCTCAATCCGGACCGCAGAATCTCTCACCATCTTCAAAAAACAGCTAAAGACCCACCTCTTCCATGAACACCTAACCAACCCATAATAAAAAAAATAATAAAATAAAAAAAAATTGCACGTACACCTCTACTCTGCACTTTGCTTCTTCTGGAACTCAATTTACGGATCTTGTATGGTAACACTACTTGTATTGTTCTCTGCTTGATATATCGCTTTGCTTGTATCTTTCTCATTTGTAAGTCGCTTTGGATAAAAGCGTCTGCTAAGTGAATAAATGTAAATAAATGTAATGCTAATAATGAATCTGATTGGACGTCCATGATGCATGGAGTCCCACAAGGCTCAATCCTTGGACCGTTGCTGTTCAACCTGTATATGCTCCTACTCGGCCAAATTATAAAAAAGAATCCTGTCACCTAATAATTACCACCCCATAGACTCCCTGTGCCAGTGTCTTGATGAAATTAACAGTTGGATGTGCAAACACTTCCTTTGCTTAAACAAAGACAAAACAAAAGTCATTGTATTTAGAAACAAAGATGAAAGTCTCAAGCTGAACACGTATCTTGACTCCAAAGGTCTAAAGACAAAAAAATCAAGCCAGGAATCTTGGTGTCATTTTGGAGTCTGATCTAAGTTTCAGTAATCAAGTGAAAGCAATAACCAAATCCGCCGACTATCACCTCAAAAATATAGTGAGAAGTAGGTGGTCCATTTCCAGTCAAGACTTAGAGAAACTTGTTCATGCATGTATTACCAGCATGGGTGGATTACTGCAATGGACTTCTCACCCGTCTTCCCAAAAAGACCATTAGACAGCTGCAGCTCATTCAGAGTGCTGCTGCCAGGATTCTCACCCCAACTAAAACACTCTGAGCATATTTCTATAGTGCTCAGATCTTTACACTGGCTTCCAGTTACACTCAGAATTGATTTTAAATTATTATTAATGAGTCTTTATTACTCACATATACATTACAGCAGAGTGAAATTCTTTCCTTTGCATATCCCAGCATGTTAGGAAATTGGGGTCAGAGCACAGGGTCAGCCATGATACAGCGCCCCTGGAGCAGAGAGAGTTAAGGGCCTTGCTCTAGGGCCCAACAGTGGCAGCCAACAGTGGCAGCTTAGCAGCACCGGGGCTTGAACCACCGACCATCTGATCAGTAATCCAGAGCCTTAACTGTCAAGCCACCACTGCCCCCAGTTTACTAGTTTAGAAATCACACGGCCTAGAACCTAAATACATTACAGATATGTTTAGGCATCTCAGATCGTTAGAATCAGGTCAGTTAGAAATACCAAGGGTTCACTCAAAACAAGGTGAGACCTTTTAGCATTTTGCTATTATGCCACCCGTCGCTGGAACCAGCTTCCAGAAGAAGTAAGATGTGCTCAAACTCTCGCCACATTGAAAACCAGACTGAAAACTCATCTATTTACCTCACATTTACTGACTGAACACTACACTGCCTCCTACTGATCATTTCAGCTCTGTAACTTTCCCCCTTTTCACACATTACATTTTTTTTTAATCTCCTGCTCATTTTAATTCATTTTTTATCAATTTTTATTTCTTGTTCTTATATTTTTAAATACCTTGTATTTTCATTATCATTTTTTTTTACTGTAAATAAAGCACTTTGAATTACCATTGTGTATGAAATGTATAAATATGCTATATAAATCAACCTTGCCTTGCCTCGCCTAATACCTGTTTTTACCTTAGCCGTGAGGTTAATAAAAGTCATTTTAAGAAATGAGCACACTGAAATAATAGAGGTGTATTCAGATACATTAATGAAAAACATGGCGAAAGACTGATGAAACTTTAAACTCATTATTAACCACAACCACTGCTAAAGCCCAGATTTTTAAAAACCTGCAAACACTAAATATATTAACAATATCCTACATATACACTCACCATCCACTTTATTAGGAACACCTGCACATTCATGCAGTTATCTAATCAGCCAATCACGTGGCAGCAGTGCAATGCATGGTTTATTTGGCCTTGGGTCCCCACATGATCTAAGCTCATTATTCAAATATGTACAACACTAATCTGCCTATCAATTGCAGTTTTTATTCCAGAAATTTCCACATGCAGAACAGTTCCAAGTGTATTATTATTATTATTATTATTATTATTATTATTTTATTATTTATAAGCCTATATGTTTAACACATTTAATTCAAGACAAACAGGATACTAAGCAAGCACTACCCTAAGTGTACAGGTATTACACATTAGGATTCATTTGGGATTCAGGAGCTCTGGAGGAAACTATCAATACTACTCTTTAACACAGCCTTCTCAAGCCTTTGCGATGACTCAAAACAGCCACAAGTGGGCGGGGTTTAGGAGAGTGTTGTGGGCGTGCCCTGCGCGAGCAGCCCCGCCCTCGGCTGATGAAAGCGCAGGCGGGGATTGAGAAAAGTTTGGGTTTTATTTTAGTCTGTGCTGTAACACGACTTCTGATTAGCATGCTTGCTCTCAGGAACACCGTTCTGCACAGCCTTAAAGCTGTCAAGTCTGACCAGGCACGGAGTTTCAGGTGAGTGCTCATGAAATGTGGGATAACTGTTAACGTCTTTGTTTTGGGAGTTGAAAAGCTGTTAGTGAAAGTCATATACACTAATGAGAAGTATATCTGATGTATTTTTTGTGACACTAGGCTGGGGAGGACATCTTTAGGATGTGTGAACCTGAAGGGACGCAGTTTCCTCACGCTGAAAGACTTCAACCCTGATGAGATCAAGCACATCCTGTGGGTGTCTGCTGACCTAAAGCATCGGATCAAGCATGAAGGACAGGTATCAGGTTCATTCAAGAGTGACTTTCCCCTGCTGAAAAACAAACAAACAAACAAACAAAACAATGGAGAAACCATCACAGAAATTCTAATGGTTTCCACTACAAATACCTTGACAAACCATCAGCTAACCATGCATCATCTGTACCGCTTATCCTTCAGGGTCGTGGGGAACCTGGAGTCTATCCCAGGGAGCATGGGGCACGAGGTGGGGTTCACCCTGTACGGGGTGCAAATTCATCGCAGGGCACAATCACATACCCATTCACACACCCGTTTATACACTACGGACACTTTGGACACGCCGATCAACCTACCATGCATGTCTTTGGACTGGGGGAGGGCGGGAATCGAACCGTGCGCCCCATCAGCTAACCATTAAAACCATTATCATTACTATTACTGGTCTTTAATGGCAACAAATGACCAGTAGAGACCCACAGGGACCATTACAGTTTCTATTAATACAATTCCCATTAAAACCATTGCAAATTCTATGAGGGTTTCTGTTGTTTGTTTGTTTGTTTGTTTGTTCTTTTCAGCAGGGTCATCATTTAGTACATTTGGTCTTCCTAGCACAGACTAATCTGAACTGGCATTGATGATGATGATGATGATGATGATGATGATGATCGTTCGGTTTTGTGCTTAACGATTTAATGGTTTGTATTTATATTTTTAGTATCTTCCTCTCCTTCAAGGCAAATCTATTGCCATGATATTCGAGAAGAGAAGCACTAGGACCCGCATGTCCACTGAAACAGGTGCAAAAGAGAGAATGTGAGTGTGTGTGAAAGTTAGTAAGAGTGTGTTTCAGACATGAGTAACTGAATGAGAGTCAAGCAACACGGTCACTGAGCACACTGAATACTAGTGGATAGTGAATGAAAGGAAGCAAAGGACAAAAATGCCACATAGACAGCGTGTGTGTGTGTGTGTGTGTGTGTGTGTGTGTGTGTGTGTGTGTGTGTCCAGGGTTCGCTCTGTTGGGAGGTCATCCATGTTTCCTCACCCCTCAGGATATTCACCTGGGTGTAAATGAGAGCACAAAAGACACAGCCAGGTTTGAACACAAGTTTATGCACGTGTATTAGTGACATGTAAGTACATGTACTTCTGCATAAGACTGTGTGTGTGTGTGTGTGTGTGTGTGTGTGTGTGTGTGTGTTGCAGAGTGCTCTCGAGCTTCACTGATATTGTGTTAGCCCGGGTGTACAGTCACTCCACTTTGGAGCAGCTGGATAAGGAAGCTTCTATACCAATTATCAACGGCCTCTCTGATCTTTACCATCCTATACAGATACTAGCTGATCTGCTCACACTGCAGGTACACACACACACACACACACACACACACTTTCATCTGGCGTTGATGGGCTCCTTATCCTTTATGCTGTTTTCTCTTCTAGGAGCATTACGGTTCTTTGAAGGGCCTGACAGTGTCTTGGATAGGTGATGGTAACAATGTCCTCCACTCCTTCATGATGTCATCGGCCAAATTGGGAATAAATCTGAGAATAGCTACACCAAAGGTTAGCCCTTAATTCAGCTTCTGAGTGTAGAATCGCATGCCTCTGTGCGCTAACATGTGCAGCAGAAAGTAATTAAATCACTCCTCTATGCTCTCTCCTATCTTCTAGGGTTATGAACCAGATGCTAATGTCACTCAGGAGGCGCTGCGTCTCTCTAAACAGGTATATGACAGGAGGGCTCTGGTTAACACTAAACTTAACATTTATAAATCCAAACCAAATATCTGGCTATAGCGAGACGTGATCATGGATATGTGAATAAATATATATAAATCCGTGTGTGCACACTCTGTAGTTTGGGACAGAGCTGCACTTGTTTTCAGAGCCACTGGAGGCAGCTCAGGGCAGCAATGTGCTGGTGACAGACACGTGGATTAGCATGGGCCAGGAAGATGAAAAGATGAAGAGGCTGAAGGACTTCCATGGCTACCAGATCACCATGAAGGTACACGAGTCTTTCTTAACACGATTCCACTTTTTTTTCAGTACATTTAATTACAGTTTCTCCGACTCGGATCCACGCAGACATTTCTGCCAATGCATAGACTAACTGATCATGAGATCACGGAGTTGCCCATGTGCAACCGGCAGCTTTGGGTTGTTTTACTTACCTTTTACTTATATTAATATATATATTAACTATTAAACCGAACCAAAAAGTAACACTCCGAATAACAAATAAAAATAGAGACATCCAAAATAAATAAATAAATAAGCACTTCAAATGACAAATTTAATTCAAATAACAAAATTAGTCAGTGATAGTTTTTATTTCGCCTCTAGAGGCCGCTGTCGTGCTGTATAATGACGGCGGACCTTTCTCAGATGCTCCTGCAACCGATAGTTGCCGATAACCGATAGTTCCGGTGCCGATTAATCAGCAAAACCCATCAATCGCTCGACCTGTAGTAATTATTGCTAAAGGAAAGTTAGGAAGTTGTTTTAGTGGAGAATTGAAAGCATTGTGTATGGAATGTTTTTGGTGCATTATCCAATGCTCGTTGTTTCTATCGGGTGGCGTTGTGATGCAGCGGGTAGCGCTGCTGTCTCACAGCTCCAGCGTCCCAGGTTCAATCCTGAGTCACTATCTATGTGGAGTTTTGCAGATCCTTCCCCTATGTTTGGTCGGGTTTTCTCCGGTTTCCTTCCACCTCTCCCGTCTCCAGTGTTCCAGCAATAGTGATAAGCGGTTACAGAAGATGAATGAATCATTATTAGTTATTCACCCCTCTGTAGCACCATTTTATTCATCAGGAAATCCTGAGTATTTTCCGTTGTCCAATCGGACAAACTGATCGGTTCTACCTTGCAATCTGATTGGCTCTCAGACAGGAAGTGTAGCAGCACAAGACTGGACTTTCTTGCACTGTCTCCCACGAAAGTCAGAAGAAGTGGACGACGAGGTTTTCTACTCGCCGCGCTCACTGGTGTTTCCTGAGGCTGAAAACCGCAAATGGACCATTATGGTAATATGGATGTGGGTTGTGGGTGTGTGTTTAAGTTTCTGGGTGTGCGAGTACGTGTGAATTTGCCTAATTCTTGCTTTTCCCTGTAGGGGTTGACTGCGTGTATCCTGACCGACTACAGTCCTCAGATCCCCAAACTGAAACTGTAGTGTTTCAGTACTGAACTTCAGTCCTTAAATAGTTCAGGATCTCTTCATCTTTGTTCGTTAATTCATCTCCAGTAATCACTTTATTTAAAAAAGCTAAAAAAAAATTAAAATAATTAAAAATAAAAAGATTTAATCTTTTAAAATTTTTAAAAGATTAAAAAAATATTTGTATGGATTTTGTTACGACAGAACAGCTCCAGTGTGTGGCAGATTAAACCTGGAGAGATTATTGATTAATTCACTCTCTAGCCTGCAGAGGGCGCAACCAGCATGTTTTAATAATAATAATAATAATAATAATTATAATAATTATTATTATTAAGAATTGGGCAAATGATGCATTTAAGTCATTTACTATTTATTTAGTGATAATTATTGATATTAATGATATTTATTATTAAAAATACACTTGCAGCAGCTCTATTACTTCCAGCCCTGTTGATTTTTTTCACTTAATTTTCTGGATAATTATAGTATAGTCAGGACTGGCTCTTGCAATAATCAAACTGGGTCCTAAACAAGATTTGAACTGGGGCCCTCCTCGCCAGAATAACTCATTTTGCATAATTTATTACAATTTTTGGTTTTATTAGAGAGTTCTTCACTGATTAATTGGAATATTTTATTTTATAATTATATTGCTTGACCTACACAAACATTGCGTGCGGTTTGCAAACGTTTGCATCCCTGATGATCTGTGTGAAAAGGTTTAGTATTGTAAGGCACATACTTGGAATAACAAGGAACACTTGGCAGGTACCTACTCATGGAATGCTGCAAAGTCAATAATGAATCGGTTTATAAAAGTGAGTAATCGACTACAAGGTCACTCCGGGGTCATCTGCCCGCCAATACATACAAGGCAAGCTTATCCTCAAGGCATCCAGTTCTCCAAATGTTTTGCTGATGTGATCGCTAGCAAAAAGGCAGTGTTTAGAAAGACCCATTTGAGCTTAGCGTTCTGCATACACTCATAAAGGGAGTTGATGTGGGTGTCCAGTATAAGAGTGAGATCATCCATGGTGGACGGGTTCCTCTCAAGGTTTCTTCCTCATATCATCTCGGGGAGTTTTTCCTCACCACCGTCTCCACCGTCTCGCTCAATAGGGATAAATCCACACACTTAAAATCTCTATCCTGTGTTTATATGCTTCTGTAAAACTTTTTTGAGACAACGTCCGTTGTTAAAAGCGCTACACAAATAAAATTGAATTGAATTAACTGAATTGAAGGTGTGTGTTTGGGGGTTGGGACGGTCTCAGCATTTCTTCCCTTCGTTAATTTGCATCCCTGCTTTGAATTTGAGAAAAGGTCTAGCTATCAGCTGCACCTCTGTGTGTGAATGAAAGAGAACGAGAGAAAATGATTGAAAGGGTGTGGTACACAAAAAGCCGTAAAAACGGTAAAGTAGTGGAGCAGGTTTTTGCCCAGTACAACATTTTCATAATACCAGAAACTTCTCACTGAGACAGAGTCTTTCACTGTGTGTTTAATTTCTGTTTAGACTGAAACCCCTGAACTTATCTCCATATCTCCATTAATCAGTGTTTATGTCGTGTGTGTGTGTCGTGTGTGTGTGTTCACATGTTCAGAACTAACATTACACTAATATAAAATAACCGAATGAGAGAATATAACTTAAAAATACATTTTTATCAGTGCAAAAATTCAACTTAATGTCATATGATACTATTGGGTACAAAATGAAAAGTCTTGTGCACCTATTCACCGTGCACTTATATCCAAACATACGTATTCAAGCATTTGTATTTATTCATTTATTTTTACCTTGAATAATGCTTTCTAGTTTTAATTTTGCAAAAATAATGATGGGAATTGTAATGCAGTGTAAAGTCGTGTTTTTTGGGTGTTTTTGGCCTAATTTCTGTTATGTATAAGCTGAAGGGGCGCAGTTCTCCTGAGGTTACCTCGGGTCACGCATGTGATTGGAGAGAAAGAATTAAGTCCCGCCCTTTACTCGAGACCAAGGGATACGATAGGTTAGACAGGTCGCGCCACATGTAACTGTAGAAATAGTCATGAATTCTTCTTCCAATCGATTATGACAGTGATAATGTCACTCCATGTCATGTAATCGATTCATTTGTTTAAAAAATTTAATTCATTAAAAAAAAGAAACCCAGAAAATATTTTGCTCAAAATACTATAGCTAAAATCTATAAAGAACACCCTAGATAATGAGCAACAGCCTATAATAAATAATCTGTTGTTGTAGAGAAAAACATGGAGCTTTTTATAATGCCAGGCTTAACAGTTAGGATACTAATATCACATACATCATAATACTCTCAAGCATACAGAATAATCCGGCACCATATTTTCTGAATACTGAAGGGTTAATGGTTGGGTAGGTTATTCCCTTACAATTTAGATAGCATTGTACTGTAATTATATACATAAAAAAAACACATGCTGACTTTTTATAAATACTGGGATTATATTTTTGAACATTTTCTGATGCAAAATAGAGTTGCAAATTTAATTTATTACATTTTTAAATGATAAGATTTGTTAAAATCTGTTTCAGATTAAATAAATGTATGTTCAGCTCATCTGCAGGAGATAAACTGCTCAGCAATGATGCTGCTAGAAGAAAAAAAAAAAACTAGGCCTATGATATTACTAATAAACCGCAATGTTGGCGAAAATCTGCAGAGAGAGAAAACACTAAATATATTAACAATATCCTACATATACACTCACCATCCACTTTATTAGGAACACCTGCACATTCATGCAGTTATCTAATCAGCCAATCACGTGGCAGCAGTGCAATGCATGGTTTATTTGGCCTTGGGTCCCCACTTAATCTAAGATCATTATTCAAATATGTACAACACTAATCTGCCTTGCAGTTTTTATTCCAGAAATTTCCACATGCAGAAGAGTTCCAAGTGTATTATTATTTTTTTTATTTATTTATAAGCCTATATATTTAACACATTTAATTCAAGACAAACAGGATACTAAGTGTACAGTTATTACACATTTGGGATTCAGTCATTGGGAGACCAGGAGCGCTACAAGAGAACTGGGGGAAACTATCAATACTACTCTTTAACACAGCCTTCTCAAGCCTTTGCGATGATATACTGTATTCAAAACAGTCACTCGTGGGCACGAGTGGGCGGGGTTTAGTAGGGCGTTGTGGGGCCCGCTCTCGGCTGATGAAAGCACAGGTGGGGTTTGAGAAAAGTTTGGATAGAGAAAAGTTTGGGTTTTATTTTAGTCTGTGCTGTAACACGACTTCTGATCAGCATGCTTGCTCTCAGGAACACCGTTCTGCACAGCCTTAAAGCTGTCAAGTCTGACCAGGCACGGAGTTTCAGGTGAGTGCTCATGAAATGTGGGATAGCTGTTAACGTCTTTGTTTTGGGAGTCGAAAAGCTGTTAGTGAAAGTCATATACACTAATGAGAAGTATATCTGATGTATTTTTTGTGACATTAGGCTGGGGAGGACATCTTTAGGATGTGTGAACCTGAAGGGACGCAGTTTCCTCACGCTGAAAGACTTCAACCCTGATGAGATCAAGCACATCCTGTGGGTGTCTTCTGACCTAAAGCATCGGATCAAGCATGAAGGACAGGTATCAGGTTCATTCAAGAGTGACTTTCCCCTGCTGAAAAACAAACAAACAAACAAACAAACAATGGAGAAACCATCACAGAAATTCTAATGGTTTCCACTACAAATACCATGACAAACCATCAGCTAACCATGCATCATCTGTACCGCTTATCCTTCAGGGTCGTGGGGAACCTGGAGTCTATCCCAGGGAGCATGGGGCACGAGGTGGGGTTCACCCTGTATGGGGTGCAAATCCATCGCAGGGCACAATCACATACCCATTCACACACCCGTTTATACACTACGGACACTTTGGACACGCCGATCAACCTACCATGCATGTCTTTGGACTGGGGGAGGGCGAGAATCGAACCGTGCGCCCCATCAGCTAACCATTAAAACCATTATCATTACTATTACTGGTCTTTAATGGCAACAAATGACCAGTAGAGACCCACAGGCACCATTACAGTTTCTATTAATACAATTCCCATTAAAACCATTGCAAATTCTATGAGGGTTTCTGTTGTTTGTTTGTTTGTTTGTTCTTTTCAGCAGGGTCATCATTTAGTACATTTGGTCTTCCTAGCACAGACTAATCTGAACTGGCATTGATGATGATGATCGTTCGGTTTTGTGCTTAACGATTTAATGGTTTATATTTATATTTTTAGTATCTTCCTCTCCTTCAAGGCAAATCTATTGCCATGATATTCGAGAGGAGAAGCACTAGGACCCGCATGTCCACTGAAACAGGTGCAAAAGAGAGAATGTGTGTGTGTGTGTGTGTGTGTGTGTGTGAAAGTTAGTAAGAGTGTGTTTCAGACATGAGTAACTGAATGAGAGTCAAGCAACACGGTCACTGAGCACACTGAATACTAGTGGATAGTGAATGAAAGGAAGCAAAGGACAAAAATGCCACATAGACAGCTTGTGTGTGTGTGTGTGTGTGTGTGTGTGTGTGTCCAGGGTTCGCTCTGTTGGGAGGTCATCCATGTTTCCTTGCCTCTCAGGATATTCACCTGGGTGTAAATGAGAGCACAAAAGACACAGCAAGGTTTGAACAGAAGTTTATGCACGTGTATTAGTGACATGTAAATACACGTACCTCCTCATGAAACTGTTCCCCACACACACACACACACACACATTAATGTGTGTGTGTGTATGTGTGTGTGTGTGTGTGTTGCAGAGTGCTCTCGAACTTGACTGATATTGTGTTAGCCCGGGTGTACAGTCACTCCACTTTGGAGCAGCTGGATAAGGAAGCTTCTATACCAATTATCAACGGCCTCTCTGATCTTTACCATCCTATACAGATACTAGCTGATCTGCTCACACTGCAGGTACACACACACACACACACACACACACACACTTTCATCTGGCATTGATGGGCTCCTTATCCTTTATGCTGTTTTCTCTTCTAGGAGCATTACGGTTCTTTGAAGGGCCTGACAGTGTCTTGGATAGGTGATGGTACCAATGTCCTCCACTCCTTCATGATGTCAGCGGCCAAATTGGGAATAAATCTGAGAATAGCTAGGCCAAAGGTTAGCCCTTAATTCAGCTTCTGAGTGTAGAATCGCATGCCTCTGTGCGCTAACATGTGCAGCAGAAAGTAATTAAAAAATCCTCTATGCTCTCTCCTATCTTCTAGGGTTATGAACCAGATGCTAATGTCACTCAGGAGGCGCTGCGTCTCTCTAAACAGGTATGTGACAGGAGGGCTCTGGTTAACACTAAACTTAACATTTCCAAATCCAAACCAAATATCTGGCTATAGCGAGACGTGATCATGGATATGTGAATAAATATATATAAATCCGTGTGTGCACACTCTGTAGTTTGGGACAGAGCTGCACTTGTTTTCAGAGCCACTGGAGGCAGCTCAGGGCAGCAATGTGCTGGTGACAGACGCGTGGATTGGCATGGGCCAGGAAGATGAAAACATGAAGAGGCTGAAGGACTTCCATGGCTACAAGATCACCATGAAGGTACACGAGTCTTTCTTAACACGATTCCACTTTTTTTTCAGTACATTTAATTTCAGTTTCTCAGACTCGGATCCACGCAGACATTTCTGCCAATGCATAGACTAACTGATCATGAGATCACGGAGTTGCCCATGTGCAACCGGCAGCTTTGGGTTGTTTTACTCACCCCCCAACCCCAACCGCCGCCCCCCCCCGCGAACTATTTGCTGAGGAATAATTTTCTTATTTTATTTTTTACATTCATTTGAACGTTTTCAATATCCTTTAGGGCAGGGATGTCCAGTCTTATCTGGAAAGGGCCGGTGTGGGTGCAGGTTTTCATTCCAATCAAGCAGGAGCCACACCTGACTCCACCTGTGTAATCAGTTGATCTTGGCTTTCTATAGACTCAGGTGTGGCTTCTGATTGGTTGGAATGAAAACCTGCACCCATACCTTCCCTTTCACGATAAGATTGCCCACCCCTGCTTTAGGGTATGAATAATTTTGCCACATATGAAAGAAAATACTGGTTTAGAGACTTTTTGTTTGAGGTTCTTATGACAGTACTTATTAGAGATCGACCGATATTGGATTTCACAGATACCGCTAACTAAATCGGGCGGTACCTACCTGCGGATAACCGATTAATCGACCGATAGTTTTTAAAATTCATACTGAATGTAAACAAAACATGGCGTTGTGGTGCAGCGGGTAGCGCTGCTGTCTCACAGCTCCAGCGTCCCAGGTTCAATCCTGAGTCACTATCTATGTGGAGTTTTGCAGATCCTTCCCCTATGTTTGCTCGGGTTTTCTCCGGGTTCTCCGGTTTCCTTCCACCTCTCCCGTCTCCAGTGTTCCAGCAATAGTGATAAGCGGTTACAGAAGATGAATGAATCATTATTAGTTATTCACCCCTCTGTAGCACCATTTTATTCATGAGGAAAACCTGAGTATTTTCCGATGACAAACTGATCGGTTCTACCCTGCAATCTGATTGTCTCTCAGACAGGAAGTGTAGCAGCACAAGACTGGACTTTCTTGCACTGTCTCCCACGAAAGTCAGAAGTGGACGACGAGGTTTTCTACTCGCCACGCTCACTGGTGTTTCCTGAGGCTGAAAACCGCAAATGGACCATTATGGTAATATGGATGTCGGTTGTGGGTGTGTGTTTAAGTTTCTGGGTGTGCGAGTACGTGTGAATTTGCCTAATTCTTGCTTTTCCCTGTAGGGGTTGACTGCGTGTATCCTGACCGACTACAGTCCTCAGATCCCCAAACTGAAACTGTAGTGTTTCAGTACTGAACTTCAGTCCTTAAATAGTTCAGGATCTCTTCATCTTTGTTCGTTAATTCATCTCCAGTAATCACTTTATTTAAAAAAGCTAAAAAAAAATTAAAATAATTAAAAATAAAAAGATTTAATCTTTTAAATTTTTTAAAAGATTAAAAAAAAATTTGTATGGATTTTGTTACGACAGAACAGCTCCAGTGTGTGGCAGATTAAACCTGGAGAGATTATTGGTTAATTCACTCTCTAGCCTGCAGAGGGCGCAACCAGCATGTTTTAATAATAATAATAATAATGATAATAATAATGATAATAATAATAATTATTATTATTATAAAGAATTGGGCAAATGATGCATTTAAGTCATTTACTATTTATTTAGTGATAATTATTGATATTAATGATATTTATTATTAAAAATACACTTGCAGCAGCTCTATTACTTCCAGCCCTGTTGATTTTTTTCACTTAATTTTCTGGATAATTGTGTGATCGCTAGCAAAAAGGCAGTGTTTAGAAAGACCCATTTGACCTTAGCGTTCTGCATACGCTCATAAAGGGAGTTGATATGGGTGTCCAGTATAAGATTGAGATCATCCATGGTGCTCTGAGGTGCTGCGACAGCAGCCAAATACATCAGACAGGGAGGAACAAGGACTTTCTTCTTACTAGCAGTCCCTGCAGCAAGGCTAGTACTCTAGGAACTAGGCAGTGCAGCGGCTCCAGATGATGGGGTGCACGCTATTCATGGAGCAGTGTCTACCTGAGGACACAAGGCCTGTGTACTAGGGGTAATTGTTCAGAAGTGTCCCCCAGAGTGCTGGGTTGCAGTCCTCAACCTGCATTTCACATGGAATGATCAAACCTCAGGTGCAGGTAAGCTGTCCGAGGGTGCCAGATCTAGAATCCAGTAAAGATCCAATAGACCAGGGATTAATCTAGAGGTGTTCTGAGCAAAGTCAAAATAATCGATTTAACCACTGCAATAAGGTCCACCTGTGCCCTGCCGAAATCACTTCTGCGTACCGTTCTCCCAGGCATATGTGATGAGATATTTTGATAAAAGTTAACATTTTGGAAGATTTTGAAACTCATTGTTTTCTTTTTCCAGTCACACACATGTGGACAATCTGATTTAAACTCCCTGGGCCTGAAAATTGATCAGTACTTTAAGTAGTTATGACATTTGATCATATTAATTATTATTTCACATTCACATGACACAGTTTGCCTTTCTGAAGAAAAAACAGGTATCTGGTAATTTTATTGCTTATTTTATTGATATGTTTTTAGCAATATTGCAAGGACTTTTAGTAAAATTCCATTGAATATTAAGTATTGTATATGTGTGTGTGTGTGTGTGTGTGTGTGTGTGTGTGTGTGTGCGCGCGCATGGTTAACATTGGGACAGTTCAAAGTTTCCAGAGCCAGTAGAGTCACCTCCAGGCAGCAACATTCTGGCCAAGAAGATAAGTAGAAATTTCTGAAGGATTTGCATGACTACCGGCTCACAGTACAGGTACAGTGGATGTGTCATCCTAGCTCTGGATTGTAGGCCAAGAAAGTAATAGTTTAAAATTTGTGTGTTCTGCTTGTATCCTTCACTGGGTCGTGGGAAGCCTGGAGCCTAGTGGGACTTGGGGGACAACCCTGGACGAGGTGCCAACCCAGCGTAGGGCGCAATCGGACACACACTCACAATTTACTGTTCTAATGCCAATCAGTTTACAGTGCATGTCTTTGGACTCGGGGAGGAAACCGGAGTACCCGGAGGAAACCCCTGAAGCACAGGGAGAACATGCAAACTAAGCCCACACATGGAGGAGGCAGGAATCAAACCCCCAACCCAGGACGTGCGAGGCAAACATGCTAACCACTAAACCACCGTGCTGTCCAAGATTTAACATTTGAATCTGAAATGTATTTACTTTTCTAAAAATGAATTTCTGTAGTTTCTTTATAACTTCATATTTCTGTGATGTAACGATTATTTGTTTAAGATTCATTCACTTGATAATGCATTAAACCCAACGGATTGTCTCAGTTATTTATGTAGCTGTTTATAATATAACCTTATATCCCTGAAAGACTGGAATGTATCATCTTTTAATCCTGAATGCCTCATGATCTCACAGCTGTTCTTTGAAAGTGAGTATTACTGAAATGCTGGCCCTTAAAATAGGATGAACTTTAAGCTCTCAAATAGTGCAGTGGGAGCTCCATGGTTAGGTTCTGAACAAATGACCAGGGGTCGGTTGTACTACCCCAATTGCGAAAAAGTTGGAACAGTACGGAAAATGCTAATAAAAACAAAGAGGAGCGATGTGTAAATGTACTTTGACTTGTTTTTAAACAAGACGAGGTGTTAGATGTTTTATCTAATCAACTGCATGGTTTTATTTTAAGATAAATGTTTATATTGAAATTGATGCCCGCAACATGTTCTAGAAAAGTTGGGACAGGGGCAGTTTAGGACTAATAGCGATGTGATGAGTTGAAATAAGAAGGTGATGTGAAACAGGTGAGGCAATCGTCTAATCATAGTATATAAGGAGCCTCCAAAAAAGGCCGGGACCTTCAAGAGAAAGGATGGGCAAAGGATCGCCGACCTGCCAACAGATACATCAGAGAATAATCCAACACTTTGAGAAGAACATTCCCCAAAGACAAATCGGTATGATTTTGGGCGTTTCACCTTCTACAATGCACAATATAATTAAAAGATTCAAGGAATCCGGTCAAATCTTGGTGCGTAAAAGGCGAGGCCGAAAACCACTTTTGAATGCGCGTGATCTCCGATCCCTCAGACATCACTTCTCTTAAAAACCGTTATGAGTCTGTAATGGATTTCCTGACATAGGCTCGGGAATACTTTAGTAAACCTTTGACAGTCGACACCATTCGCCGCTGCATCCACAGATACAAGTTAAGGCTTTACTATGCAAAGCAAAAGCCCTATATCAACACTGTCCAGAAGCTTTGCCCACTTCTCTGGCTCGGTCTCATCTGAGATGGACAGTAGCACAGTAGAATTTTGTTTTGTGGTCTGACGAGTCGACATTTCAAATAGTTTTTGGACAAAACAGCCGTTGTGTTCTCCGGGCCAAAGAGGAAAAGGACCGTCCAAGCTGTTATCAGCGTCAGGTCCAAAAGCCAGTGTCTGTCATGGTATGTGGGCGTATCAGTGCCCATGATATGGATAACTTACACATCTGTGAGGGCAGCATTAATGCGGAAAGATATGTACACATTTTGGAGAAACATATGCTGCCATCCAGAGCAGGACAACGCCAAACCACATTCTGCAAAGATTACAAGCGCATAGTTGAGTAAGCAGAGAGTTTGGGTGCTAGCATGGCCTGTTGCAGTCCTGACCCGTCTCCCATTGAGAACGTGTGGTGCATTATGAAGCGCAAAACAAGGCGACGAAGGAACCGTACAATCACTACATAAGAAATGCATAATGGAGGAATGGAGGAAAATTCTGCTCGCTAAACTTAACCAACTGGAGTCTTCATTCAGCGTCCAAACGCTGAATAAGTGTTATTAAAAGAAAAGCTGATGTTACACAGCGGTAAACAGTCGACTGTCCCAACTTTTTTGGAGTGTGTTGCAGTCATTAGATTTGAAATGAGTGTATATTTTCAAAAATAATTCAATCCACAAAGTTAAACTTCAAATAATGTGTTAATAATGTATTTTCAATATAGTACAGCGTGAACTGATTTTTCAAACGGCTCTTTTTTTTTGTATTTTCCATACTGTCCCAACTTTTTCGGAACTGGGGTTGTAAGACTAGACTGGACGTAAAATGCACCTTAAGTCCTATGTAGCATTAATACTTGCATGCACATGGACCCCCGCCCGATTCCCATGCTTCTACGTCCCCTCCCCCGGCCACCAGCATCAGGCGACGTCGAGGACTGGAGGCCTGGTCTCCGCATCAGGCCGAGATCACGTAGCTTCTCCAGCATATCATCATGCAGGTCGGTTGTTGCATGATTTCTGTATTTTAGCAGTGTCTGGTAAACATGAACACCGGTTTCTCTGATGTCCATGTGCTGTAAAAAGACGGGCTGCAAGACAAAAATAGAAAAAATAGCACCATTTGGATCTGGAGAGGCCGCTGCATGCTACTGCCACGCCGCCATCTTGATTCAGCACTGTTGAGATTGTATAGATTCAACATATGTAGAGATATTCATGCCCTACATCCAGAGTGTCCAGGACCACAACCCCCGGGCAGACCCAGAAAGAACTCTGCTCCCGGAGTGAGCCCTTTGGGAGAGGGGCTCGGTCATATCACAGCAATCCAGTGACTCCATTTCCCAGAATACACCACCAAATACAAACATGGCTAAAGAGGACTACAATTCTCACACACACACTTTCATCTTCTCCGGAGTTCTAACTAGACACCTGTTCCCATTTACACTCGCAATCACACCACGAATAAGAGACTGTTTGAACACATTGTCTTTGCGAAGTATATGCTCAGTTGCTGTTGTCTCTGTCGTTACCAAGCCTTTCTAACTGTGGATATTCTGGTTTTGGATTACGTCATTTACTTCGATTCTCTGCCTTGCCTGTTTTGACCTGTTTGCCTGATCGTATGACCCTTGACTGTTTAACGTTGTGTTTTTGGAGTTAGACTTCTTGTTTTTTGGATTAAACTACATAACCTGCACTTGCTTCTGTCCGTGCCTCCTTCATGTGACTGGTACTGTATAGCGCTATTTTTGCTTGTGACTGGAAATATTTTGTTTAAACTGATATATACTTTTTCAATCTTCTCTTTGGTGGTCAGGAAACTATGAAAGAAAGTTCAACATAGGTATTTGCCTTTACTAAATCTTTTGAGCAGTTGTTAGTAATTGTAATTAAATTTTAAGGAGGAATTTTGCAAAAGAAGCAACATAAAGTGATAATACAAATTAATTCCAGATCTGGAATCATTATGAGTTCAGGATGAGATAATAACTGATTCTTAGATCCAGTGTGATTGTTTGTAGAAAGTACTTAATCTGAATTAATGCTGCTAGATTACTCATGATACTCATGTCTATTAGGATAGCTACATGTTTGTAGGCTACAATGGAGAAGTTATAGTTTATAAGTGGTGGGGATACAAATTATCAGGATGGTATACAGTTGCAACTGTACAGTTTCATGGCGTCCCTGCACATTAATAGAGTTACAGGCTAGGTTCAGTCTCCATGACGAATTAATACTTAACTCCAAATAGAAGGCTAATTGTATTTTTAAGTACAGTCCAGACATAAGACCTCAGTTATCTGGTCAGTTCCATAGGTTCTGTGCTTTAGCACATTCCTTTTGACATTAAATAATGGAGATTATATTAAAGGTTCTATATGTAAGAATGTGAAGGAATTCAAATGTATTAAATGCTTTGAAAGATGTCACCAGGTGACAGAAGAAAGAAACCATGACTGGTTTGCCTGTCATGGCAAATCAGCAACTCCATTTCCCAGAATTCACCATGAACTACAAACATGGCCGACAACTACAACTCCCAATGGAGCACACAGACACGCACCTTCTCCTGAGGACTAATCACACACACCTGTTCCCGTTCACACCACACTTCTTAAGAGACTCTCACACATGCAGCCATGGTGAGGTATATGTTCAGTTGCCTTGTGTCTCTGTTTACACCAAGCCTTAGACCGTGTGTTTATTCTGGTTTTTGACTTTGTTCATGTTCTTGATCTTGTCTCTTTGCCCTGCCTTATTTGTACTGTTTGCCTGATCGCCTGACCTCTGCCTGTTAATGATTATTGACTTCTGTGTTATCCAGTGGACTTGTTGTTTTATTAAACTGCCATACCTGCACTTACTTTTGTCTGTGCCTTCATTACGTGATACCAGGAGCCAACTGCTCCATAACTGCAGTATGTTTTACACAGCCATAGTGTACTTGTTAAGCTAATAAGAACTGTTGCAAACAAGCTAAAATAAAAGCTGTCTGCATGTAGCCTAATTGATAGCTTAGTTCCCTTTCAAAGGGAACTCCACGGTGCGTTTAGCATAACACTATGGGAGCTGTGATCAAGTGACGTGGCAATTAAGCGCGTCGGTGATATATGGTACGTGTGAACCGCGCCATCAGCCTTTATTATCTTCAGCGAGACTGCATGTCGGTTGTTTGTGTAAAGAAGCAAAAAGATGCTTAATTTCCTCTCTATCTTTTCTCAAAATCTCTGGACTTTTCTATCCCTTTTAAAAAAGAGAAGGAAAAAAAAAGGAATGAGTGAGAGAATTCAGGAAGTGCGTTACAACTTGCTCCCATTTCATCACGGGGAGTAGTGCACATTTTCTGTGTGAAGTGTCTAGGGGTGAAACATGCGACGGCAACCCTCAAGAGGTCTGACTGCACATTATAATGCCTACATTAAGCAGCTCCGCTCGGGACTCACTCTCTTCTCGGAAGCCGAAGCGAATTGGGTTTCAGAGCCTCGCGGATCTGGGCTGGCTGCTACCTAGGCAGCTAGCCGTCTCAGGTCCGGAGGATCTCTTATGGATTTGGTAGAGGAGTCAGAGAAGAGCGCTGCTCTAGCTCTTGCTCTGTCTTCCGGGTTGGATTTTGGAGCTCTCATCGTGACGACTCCTTCCGCTACGGAAAGCCAAAAAAAAAACCACACAGAAATAATAGTAATAATTCCTCTCTGACACCGAGGAGCCAGAAGGGTGTACTAAAAACTGAGAGCAGCATATAAAGGGCTGCTTGAAGTGATTACTAAGGCTGGATGAGCTTTTTCTCCCCAGTGAAAGTAAATCCCTCACACTGCAGAAAACCCCTTTCTTCCAGAAGTGCATGACAGAATATCAGGCTTCTGGGGGAAAACCACGCATAAGCCGTATTTATAACCCCATGATGTTGGATTATTCGGCCATTGTGGGGAATGAACGACATGGCTATTTAGCTATGCTGAAGGTGGAGGAGGCGCTTGCGAGCTATCTCTCTCCATCAACAGCAGGTAATTTAGGGGGGCCAGCTTTGCCATCCAAGCCACCGTGTAAGGCCAATGTGGCATTGGTGGGCAAGGCCTATGCAGTAGTAGTCTTGACTGTGGGTCACTGCAGGCAATGACAGTGTTGAAGGCCTACCAAGCAGACCTGCTGAGTGAGCTCGACATATGGTGGCATTCAGCCAGTTCCTTCCCTGTTGTGTCGAGTTCACCCGGGCATCCACAAGTGGTGCCCGGGCCAACACTAGTGCGAGGGAGACACAGAAGGTGAGTATGGCAGCCCGCCAACCCCTGCAGACAGCCAGGGGAACCGGGCGGCCACAGTCGTGGCCTGCAACTAGGCCTGATCTGAAAATGGTCATAAAGGCCAAGGAGGCAAAGAATAGTGGTCCTGAGGGGCCATGGAGGGACGTATCAGGGGACATGAGGTTGTTAGGGTAGTTAGCCAAGGCTGTCCCAAGTTTTCAGTGTTCTCTGGTTAGCGAGCTGTCACAGGGCAACGAAAATCTGATGCTTTCCCTCCAATACAATGTGGAATAGTTAACGTCACTAAAAGACCATCTGGCAGCATGGAAACTACTGCCAAATGTGTCTCCATGGGTTCTGTCTACCATAGAAAAGGGTTACCGGGTCCAGTTTAGAGTTCGACCCTCCCCCGGTTAAGAGGTGTGCTCAACACAGTAGTCAGCACAGACCAGAGCCCGACGTTAGCGCAGGAAGTAAGATCTCTCTTGCACAAAGGGGCCATAGAACATGTACCCTGTTCCCTGAGGGAGGGAGGTTTTTACAGCCGTTATTTCCTGGTCCGCAAAAAATAAGAGTATGCGGCCAATTTTAGATCTGCGTCATCTGAACTGTACTCTTCGGACATACAGTTTCAAGATGCTGACGACCAAACTTATCGTTCCACAGATTCAGACTGAGGACTGGTTTGTGACGATAGATCTAAAAGGTGCATATTTCCACATAGGGTCTGCCTTTCGGGCTAGCTTTCTCGCTTCGCACCTTCACACAGTGCATGGATGTCATTCTGGCTCCATTGTGACTCCAGGGCATCTGTGGACTAAACTATCTGGACAACTGGTTAATTCCAACATGATCCAGGGAACTGGCGGTTCAACATGTTGTTAATACCCACATGAAGAGCTTGGGGCTCAGGTTGAACCTCAGAAAAGTATGCTTTCTCCAGTGCAGTGGACAACTTTTCTAGGGGTTATAAGGATTCTACTATGATGAGGGCGTTTCTATCCCCAACATGTGTGGGGTCAATCCTATCAACATTGAGCAAGATAAAGCTGGATCTTGGCAACCCCTCCAGCCTCTATGGGAGACTATTGGAACTTATGGCAGCAGCAGCCAATGTCGATTGAGAGGTCACCATGTGTTTACAGACAACACAGCGGTGGTCTCATATATTGACCACCAGGGAGGATTATCTCCGCACCCCCTGTTCAGGCAGGCGCAACTAATTCTTCTCTGGGCAGAGGGAAAGTTTTGGCAGTGAGTGCAATGTATGTTCTCGGCAACTGGAATGTGGGGGCAGACATCCTGTTGAGGCAGGGGCTGAGGCCCAGGGATTGGTGGCCCCATCCACAAGTGGTGGAGTCCATATGGCGCAGGTTTGGCTAAGCAGGACTGCATGTGTTCGCCTCCAAGGAGACAACACACTGCCCGCTGTGGTTTGCCCTCACTCCTCCCGCACAATTAGGGCTGGACACCATGGTGCACATGTGGCCGAAGTCACATCTGAATGCTTTTCCCCGATTGCTCTGCTCCCACAAGTTCTAGCAAGAGTTCGCCAAGACAGCCTATGTCTGCTGCTAGTAGTACCTTATTGGCCAGCTCGAATATAGTTCTCAGAGATAATATCCCTGCTAGATGGCACTCCTTGGGAGATTCTCATCCACAGGGATCTACTATCTCAAGCCGGAGGGTTGATTTATCACCCTCGGCAGGAACTATGGAAACTGTGGGTTTCCATAGCCGGTTAGACCCCGTGAAATGCGCAATAGCTACAGTCCTGGAGTTCTTACAAGGACGTTTCTCAGCGGGGTGAGCTCCTTTCTACAATCTGGGTTTACGTGGCTGCCATTTCCGCCAGCCACACCCCTTTTGATGGAGCATCTGTGGGGCAACATCCTCTAACTTCAAGGTTTGTGCATGGTGTCAGGTGGCTGAGGCCCATCTGCAGGCCATGCATACCTTCCTGGGACCTTTCTGTGGTCCTGGAAGGTCTGTCAGGGGCCCCATTTGAGCCCTTAGAGTCAGCCTCTGAGAAGCTTCTGACTCTAAATGTAGCTCTTCTGCTGGCCCTGATATCTCTCAAGTGAGTAGGAGATCTACAAGCTCTCTCTGTTGCCCCTTCCTGCCTTGACTTTACCCCTGGATTAGCCAAGACCTTCCTGTATCTTAGGCCGGAGTATATTCCTAAGGTGCCTACATCTGCTGCTCAGCCTGTGGTGTTGCAGGCTTTCTGCCCTCCACCTTTCCTCACACCGGAACAAGAGAGAATGCACCTGCTGTGTCCAGTAAGGGCTCTCTGTACTTATGTCCACCACTCCGGCCAGTGGCGTAAGTCGGAGCAGCTGCTGGTCTGCTTGGCGGTGACAGTAGAGGTGATGCTGGGTCAATTGGATAGTGGAAGCAATCTCTATCGCTTATAAGGTGCGCGGTCTTGCTATGCCTCTGGGCATAAGGGCTCATTCCACTAGGGGGGGTCGCCTCCTCAAAGGCTTTGTCCAACGGCATATCCTTACAGGATGTGTGTGCTGCTGCAGGGTGGTCTACGCCACACAAAATCATTTGATATTACAGCCTGCATATTCATTCTGCCCCGGGCTTGAGTGTCTTGCAGTGACCGTCGGGCTTGGGTCTTTTTGACCAGGCCATACCCTCGGTATGAAGGAATGGGTATTCTTGTTCCCATAGTGTTATGCTAAACGCAACGTGGAGTTCCCTTTGAAAGGGAACGTCTGGGTTACGCATGTAACCCTGTTTCCTGAGAAGGGAACGAGACGTAGCTTTGTCATAACAGGGTAGGCCTGTGAATTGTATCTTCGCTTCAGATAATAGAGGCTGACGGTGCGGTTCACGGGTGCCATATATATATATATATATATATATATATATATATATATATATATATATATATATGCGCTCTACATTTTTTTCCAATCTTCCCAAAGTAGAGTGAACTTTTTGCATTAGCGCAAGCAGCAGCCATGTTGAAAGCTCATACACGTTGTTCTACATACAGAGTATTTAAAATCAAGAGGGTGGGTGTGGTCTTCTTCTTCTTCTAAAAATTTATGGTGTATATACTGCCACCTACTGGATGGAGCATTTCAATTTCTTTGTTCTGATTGGTCAGGGAGTATCTTCTGTGTGTGTGTGTGTGTCATACCCATTATCATTATCCTTTTAAAATAGTAATAGTCACATCCACTCACCGTACACTTTAATAGGAACACCTGCACACCTGCTCATTTATGCAATTATCCAATGAGCCAAATACACACAACAGTCTCTATACAGAATGGTGCAAAAAAAAAAAAAAAACATCCCGTGAGTAGGTGTTCAGTGTAAAAATCCCAGGAGATCAGCAGTTTCTGAAATACTCAAACCAACCCATCTGGTACCAACAACCATGCCATGGTTAAAGTCACAGAGATCAGACCTTTCCTCCATTCTGATGTTTGATGTGAACATTAACTGAAGCTCTTGACCTGCATCTGCATGGGTTTATGCTTTGTGCTGCTGCCACATGATTGGCTGATTGGATAACTGCATGAATGTGCATTTATTTATTTATTTATATAATATTCATTTATTCATTTAGCAGACGCTTTTATTCAAAGCAACTTACATATGAGAAAATACAAGCAAAACGATATATCAAGAAGAGAACAATACAAGTAGTGTTACCATACAAGATCCATTAATTCAGTTCCAGAAGAAGCAAAGTGTGCAGAGTAGAGGTGTAAGTGCCAGAGTAAATGATTTGTTTTTTGTTTTTTTGTTTTTTAAACGGGTTGGTTAGGTGTTCATGGAAGAGGTGGGTCTTTAGCTGTTTTTTGAAGATGGTGAGAGATTCTGCGGTCCGGATTGAGGTTGGAAGTTCATTCCACCACTGAGGAACAGTTAGTTTGAAGGTTCTTGAAAGGGACCTTGAGCCACGCTGAGTAGGTACTACTAAGTGTCGGTCGTTGATTGATCGCAGATTGCGTGAGGGAACGTAAGCCTTCAGGAGAGAGTTGAGGTAGGAGGGTGCTGTTCCAGACAAGGTCTTGTAGGTGAGCATCAAGGCCTTGAATTTGATGCGGGCAGCTCCAGGAAGCCAGTGGAGGGAGATGAAGAGGGGTGTGACATGGGTTCTCTTGGGCTGGTTGAAGACGAGGCGTGCTGCTGCATTCTGAATCATCTGAAGGGGTTTGATGGAGCTGCCTGGGAGACCCGAGAGTAGTGAGTTGCAGTAGTCCAGCTTTGAGATAACAAGAGCCTGGACTAGTATCTGTGTAGCCTGTTCAGTGAGGTAGGGTCTGATTTTATTGATCTTGTACAGGAGGAACCTACAGGACCGTGCAGTTGTTGAGATGAGGTCTGTAAAGGTCAAACTGTCATTGAGAATCATCCCAAGGTTCCTGGCCATCCTGGTTGGCTTGAGTGTGGTTGAGCTGAACTGTACAGTGATGGTACAGCTGTACAGTGAGTAATAAAGTGGACGGTGAGTGTATGTTCTTCAAAACACTTTGTAATGTTTATTTGAACAGGTTCATGTAATCCATAATCATCTGAGGTTGAGAATTGGAGATCAGAGTAAAAATGGCCAGAACCTGTAAAGTAGTGGAAAAGAGTAAAATGATCAGACATTCATCTGATTTATCAGAATCAATTGTCAGACTCCTCACAAGAAAAATCAGTGTAAACACAGAGTGTGTGTGTGTGTGTGCGCGTGTGTGTAGAACCAAGGCAAGCTGATTTGAATGATTTGAACTATGCAAACAGTTCCAGTAAAAAGTTCCAGTAAAAGTAAATAACAATAAAAATCCTGATGGAAAATATTTTAGAAAGGATATTAAACTGATTCCTTCAGCTGAGAATCACTTGCTGCTGTTGAGGATGGCCCACATGACTAGCCCAAAGTTTGGCGTGAGATTGCTATGGGCGGTGCCACATGGACAACCTAAAGCTGACTGTGGATGTCTTCACTTGGACATCCAAATGATTAGACTTACTAAAGACAGTTTACACTCAGCTCTCATTCATCATACAGTGGAGAACTTCACTTTGATACTATAGACTTTAAGCTAAAACTCTACTGAAATCAGAACTGCTTGACTCTAGAACTACAGAAGAGGAATGATTTATAATCACACTATCTGGTGTCACCCAGAAGAGGAAAAGTTCCCTTCTGAGTCTGGTTCCTCTCAAGGTTTCTTTTCCTCATATGGTCTCAGGAAGTTTTTCCTCTCCACTGTCATCTCTGACTTGCTCGTTAGGGATTTAAATCTAAAGCTGTATCCGGATTCCTGTAAAGCTGCTTTGTGACAGTGTCCCTGTTAAAAGTTCTATACAAATAAAATGTAAAAAGTCTGTCTCTATCTGTCTAAACACACTACGTCACATTACATAACTAGTGTGTGTGCGTGTGTGTGTGTGTGTGTGTGTGTGTGTGTGTGTGTGTGTGTGTGTGTTTCTGTCAGTAACTCACTGTAGTTTCTCCAGTTTACAGTGTGGATCCTTCAGTAGATCAGAGAGCAGCTTCTTTCCTGATTCTCCTGGTTTATTGTGTTTCAGATTCAGTTCTCTCAGGTGTGATGAGGTGTTTGACCTCAGAGCTGAAGCCAGAGCAACACAACCTTCACCTGTAATACTGCAGAGTTCCAGCCTGTAGAGAGATCAACAATTATAGATCAACCTACACACACACACACACACACACACACACGATCATCTGACCTCTGAGCGTGATATTTTTGCTTAAGGTTATCATACCGTCAAAATCTCATGCCTAAGTGACAATACACTAAACAAAACATGAAAGTGATGATCTGACCTCAGTATCTCCAGTGTACAGTGTGGATTCTCCAGTCCAGCAGAGAGCAGCTTCACTCCTGAACCCTGCAGTTTATTGCTACTCAGGTCCAGTTCTCTCAGTCTGGAGGAGTTTGATCTGAGAACTGAGGACAGAAGTCTACAGCTTTCCTCTGTGAGATAACACTCACACAGCCTGGGAGAGAAATGATGATATATCAGAACACTGACATCTGAATATGTGTGTGTGTGTGTGTGTGTTCTCTCTCTCTCCTTATTTGTATGTGCATCAACACTGAAATAACAATAATTTATTGTATAGCATTATTTGATATTATTTCATAATCATTTTAGAATTATTTAACCTGACATACAGTTGCAATCAAAATTATTCAGCCCCCAGTGCAAATCAGGTTTTTTGTCAAAATTTACAGACTTTCAGCTGTTTGCAACAAACAAATGGAACAAAAGCAATTCAAATAATTCGACACAACGAATGCTTCAAGTGGTTTCCCCAAATTCAACTGAAAATGCAAATTATACTGATTTCTCCAGTTTCAATATTATTCAAGCCGCTGAATAGAATCTCTTACAACAGCACAAATATGCAGAACAGGTGTTGTGTCAAGCTGATCAAGGGCTTCATTAGCTGCACCAGGTGTGCTTGAGCTGGAACACATGAAATACCTGGACTGGCTAGGGGTGGAAAAAATACATGAAATACCTGGACGGGGCAGAAAAAGGAAGCTATCGACGGCTGCAAGCAGATTTCTGAGAAGGCAGGTTGTGAAAAACCCTCGAGTGACTGCAAAAGACCTGCAGCAAGACTTGGTGTAACAGGCACTGAGGTTTCAGTGAGCACAGTAAGGTGTGTACTAAACACTGAAGGTGAAGACGTTCACCACTACTGACCCAAAAGCACAAGAAAATTCCACTCAAAAACATATAAATAATCCACAGAAGTTTTGGGATTCTGTTCTGTGGAGCGAGGAAACAAAACTGGAACTTTTCAGCATGATGGATCAGCGGTATGTCTGGAGGAAGAAGAATGAAGAAAGAACGCTCTGTCCACAGTCGAGCATGGTGGAGGCTCGGTGATGCTCTGCGGCTGCTTTGCATCCTCTGGCACTGGAAACCTGCAGAGTGTGGAAGGTGAGATGGATTCACTGAAGTATCAGGAAATCCTAGGAGAAAACATCATGCCGTCTGTGAGGAAGCTGAAGCTTGGGCGTCATCGGACCTTCCAACAGGACAATGATCCCAAGCGTACCTCAAATTCCACCAAGGCTTGGTTGCAGAAGAAGTCCTGGAAGATTCTACAGGTCCATCACAGTCACCTGACTTGAACCCCATAGAAAATCTCTGGTGGGATTTGAAGGCGGTTGCAGCACGCAAACCCAAGAATATTACTGAACTGGAGGACATTGCTCATGAGGAACGGGAGAAGATTCCTCAGGAACGCTGACAGAAGCTCTGCATCTCATTTGCAGCAGGTCATAACAGTAAAAGGAGCTCTACTGTGTACTAAAGATGCTCGCCATGAAGGGGTTGAATAATTTCTGGAGATGTCATTATAAGTCGCATTTTCAGTTGAATTTGGGGAAACCACTTGAAGCGTTCATTGTGTTGAACTATTTCAATTGCTTTTGTTTGATTTGTTCATTGCACACAGCTGAAAGTCTGTACATTTTGACAATAAACCTGATTTGTAAAGGGGGTTGAATCATTTTCATTGCAACTGTACATGTTTACTACTGTTCCAAATATTCTGTATATTGCTTAAAAATAAAATATATTGTGTGTCAGTGGAAAAAGGTTGTTGTTTTATACCCAGTCATTTAAAAATAATACATTTAAGCGCTGTAATCGCAATACCACGATACCATGAAACTGTGATATTTTTGCTTAAGTTTATCTTACCGTCAAAATCTCATTGTGGCCCATGCACAAGTGACAATACATTAAACAAAACATGAAAGTGATGATCTGACCTCAGTATCTCCAGTGTACAGTGTGGATTCTCCAGTCCAGCAGAGAGCAGATTCACTCCTGAATCCTGCAGGTTATTGCTACTCAGGTCCAGTTCTCTCAGTCTGGAGGAGTTTGATCTGAGAACTGAGGACAGAAGTCTACAGCTTTCCTCTGTGAGGTCACACCGACACAACCTGGGAGAGAAATGATGATATATCAGAACACTGATATCTGAATATGTGTGTGTGTGTGTGTGTGTGTGTGTGTGTGTTCTCTCTCTCTCCTTATTTGTATGTGTATCAACACTGAAATAACAATAATTGATTTTATAGCATTATTTTATATTATTTTACAATCATTTTAGAATTATTTAACCTTACATACAGTTGCAATCAAAATGATTCAGCCCCCATTGCAAATCAGGTTTATTGTCAAAATTTACAGACTTTCAGCTGTTTGCAATGAACAAATCAAACAAAAGCAGTTGAAATAGTTCGACACAACAAACACTTCAAGTGGTTTCACCAAATTCAACTGAAAATGCAACTTATGATTTCTCCAGTTTCAAAATTATTCAACCCCCTGAATAGAATCCCTCACAACAGCACAAATATGCAAAACAGGTGTTGTGTCAAGCACATCTGATGAAAATAATCAAGGGCTTCGTTAGTTGCAGCAGGTGTGCTTGAGCTGGAACACATGAAACACCTGAACTGGCTAGGGGTAGAAAACATATGAAATACCAGGACAGGGCAGAAAAAGGAAGCTATCAACGGCTGCAAGCAGATTCTGAGAAGGCAGGTTGTGAAAAACCCTCGAGGGACTGCAAAAGACCTGCAGCAAGACTTGGTGTAACAGGCACTGAGGCTTCAGTGAATACAGTAAGGCACGTACTAAACACGCAGAAGGTTTCCGTGCCAGAACTCCAAGAGGTTCACCACTACTGACCCAAAAGCACAAGAAAAGTCGCTCAAAATCATATAAATAAGCCACAGAAGTTTTGGGATTCTGTTCTGTGGAGCGATGAAACAAAACTGGAACTTTTCAGCATGATGGATCAGCGGTATGTCTGGAGGAAGAAGAATGAAGAAAGAACACTCTGTCCACAGTCGAGCATGGTGGAGGCTCGGTGATGCTCTGCGGCTGCTTTGCATCCTCTGGCACTGGAAACCTGCAGCGTGTGGAAGGCGAGATGGATTCACTGAAGTTTCAGGAAATCCTAGGAGAAAACGTCATGCCGTCTGTGAGGAAGCTGAAGCTTGGGCGTCATCGGACCTTCCAACAGGACAATGATCCCAAGCGTACCTCAGATTCCACCAAGGCTTGGTTACAGAAGAAGTCCTGGAAGATTCTACAGGTCCATCACAGTCACCTGACTTGAACCCCATAGAAAATCTCTGGTGGGATTTGAAGGCGGTTGCAGCACACAAACCCAAGAATATTACTGAACTGGAGGACATTGCTCATGAGGAACGGGAGAAGATTCCTCAGGAACGCTGACAGAAGCTCTGCATCTCATTTGCAGCAGGTCATAACAGTAAAAGGAGCTCTACTGTGTACTAAAGATGCTAGCCATGAAGGGGTTGAATAATTTCTGGAGATGTCATTATAAGTCGCATTTTCAGTTGAATTTGGGGAAACCACTTGAAGCGTTCATTGTGTTGAACTATTTCAACTGCTTTTGTTTGATTTGTTCATTGCACACAGCTGAAAGTCTGTACATTTTGACAATAAACCTGATTTGTAAAGGGGGTTGAATCATTTTCATTGCAACTGTACATGTTTACTACTGTTCCAAATATTCTGTATATTGCTTAAAAATAAAATATATTGTGTGTCAGTGGAAAAAAGTTGTTGTTTTATACCCAGTCATTTAAAAATAATACATTTAAGCGCTGTAATCGCAATACCACGATACCATGAAACTGTGATATTTTTGCTTAAGTTTATCTTACTGTCAAAATCTCATTGTGGCCCATGCACAAGTGACAATACATTAAACAAAACATGAAAGTGATGATCTGACCTCAGTATCTCCAGTGTACAGTGTGGATTCTCCAGTCCAGCAGAGAGCAGATTCACTCCTGAATCCTGCAGTTTATTGTTACTCAGGTCCAGTTCTCTCAGTCTGGAGGAGTTTGATCTGAGAACTGAGGACAGAAGTCTACAGCTTTCCTCTGTGAGATCACACTCACACAGCCTGGGAGAGAAATGATGATATATCAGAACACTGATATCTGATGTGAGTGTCCGTGTCTGTGAGTGTGTGTGTGTGTGTGTGTGTACGCCTTACTCACACATACAGATACCTATCACATGTCTACATTTTCCTAAAAAAGATAACAGGAAGATGGTAATAATCCAGTCTGAACCAGCATGTATCTTTATTTATAGCACAGACTTTTATTCAGTGTGTTTTAGCAGCTTTTTAGGAGAAAGTGATTTTAGAGAACATTTACACTCGGGACCCAGAGTTCAATATCTATTTTTCCCCCTATTACAATGTTACATTTTTAAAATGTTAAATGGTAAACAAAATGTTATATAATATTGTGTCTACGGGGCACAAATGTAAAAAGTTGATTATTCTTTTCTGTCTGAAGTTTTTTTTTTAACAATAGTTTTTTTTTTAAACAATGTTCTGCTACATTTAAGTTAATGATAAACCTAAATATTAAATGAAATGGTTAAATATAAACTTAGTGATAATTAATTATGGATGTGAAAAGCAGATTTTAAAACAGTCCTCAGCAGCCAAGATCTTTAAAAGCATATAATCAGAATGAAATCAAACCAGTTTCTACAAACGTATGCTATGGGAAAGGAAAAATTTCAACACAGAGTGTGTAGTCCTATCTACAATGTATAGAACCATTTCTGTTTTCAATGGAAATCCAGAAAGGATATCAGTTATTTATTTCTTCTAATCTTAAGATAACAAATGTTATTTTCTTGATATAACGACAGCTGCTTTCTTGAGGTCACAACTGATTTTTCTCATGATGTTGAAATGCATGGTCAGGTATACATGCTGCATGTTTTTACTTTAATCAGCATCTGTCCCAGGAGGAAATAGCTGGCACAGTGGTAGAGTTGCTGCCTCACACCTCCAAGTTTCAGGTCTGAGCTTGGGTTAAATTTTATTTGTTCCAAATTTCCCCTTGTGGATCAATAAATTCCATCTATCTATCTATTTATCTAGCTGTGCTAGTGCTACACACTTTTCAAACGATGTAAATCCCCATCACTTGAGAAGGTGACTCAGAGATCGACAACTATACTGTGGTGGACACTACAGTGATCCTGAACAGCTGCTCATTTCTGTTTTACTGCAACTATTGATTCAGGATGCTTATTTGGGACCGTGATGTCCTGACAAAACAGGAAATCCTAAAATTAGTCTCTGCTATGAAATTACAGACATACAAAAATACAGAAGTAGGTAAATGTAAAAGTAGCAGCTGTAGCACTAGCTAGTCAAGTAGGCAGTGTAGCTACCGCTAATGTGCTGTGGGACCTACTTTTCTACATCTGTACATCTGTAATTTCATAGCAGAGAGGATTTTCAGGTCCCAAACAAGTATCCTGAACCCAAACAAAAAACCTTGCCACCTGTGGACTTGCTCTTTACACCGACTGCCTTGTTCCAAACCCAACCAGTATAGTGTAAACCTGGCACCCCTACTGCACCATGTTCTCCCAATGAAGCGCACTCTGAGACGCGGGGGCAATTAGCATATGAATGAGAGATTTATTTCATTAACATTTAACATTTATACTTGCTATTTAGTTTTAATAGATTTAACAATTAGCTTTATATTTAACATTTACACTGAACGTATTTGATACGAGTCACTATCTAAAAGTAACAGAACAGCCTCAAATGTTCTGAAAAGTCAGAGAGAAAAGAATATTTTTAGATTCGGCTCCCCATATCGAAACAATAAACAAATATTATGTTTATACTAGAATAGTGACAATAAAATAAACAAAACATGAAAGTGATGATCTGACCTCAGTATCTCCAGTGTACAGTGTGCATTCTCCAGTCCAGCAAAGAGCAGATTCACTCCTGAATCCTGCAGGTTATTGTTACTCAGGTCCAGTTCTCTCAGTCTGGAGGAGTTTGATCTGAGAACTGAGGACAGAAGTCTACAGCTTTCCTCTGTGAGATCACACTCACACAGCCTGGGAGAGAAATGATGATATATATCAGAACACTGATATCTGATGTGAGTGTCCGTGTCTGTGAGTGTGTGTGTGTGTGTGTGTGTGTGTGTGTACGCCTTACTCATACATACAAATACCTATCACATGTCTACATTTTCCTAAAAAAGATAACAGGAAGATGGTAATAATCCAGTCTGAACCAGCATGTATCTTTATTTATAGCACAGACTTTTATTCAGTGTGTTTTAGCAGCTTTTTAGGAGAAAGTGTTTTTAGAGAACATTTACACTCGGGACCCAGAGTTCAATATCTATTTTTCCCCCAATTACAATGTTACACTTTTTAGATTCAAGACTCAAGATTCAAGATCTTCACTGTCATATGTACTTGGTACAGTGAAATTCTAATTTTGTCCATTCCTCTCAAGACGGGGGGGTGGGGGGGCGGTGTCGATTGCTCTTATCCTGATGGCCCCGGTGGAAGTGGTAGTGGGTGACAACTGGTGATCAGTCTGATGGCCTGAGGATATAAACTGTCCCTGAGCCTGGATGTTCTGGCTGCAGTACACCAGTACTGCTTGCCAGACTTCATGAGGGTGAAGAAATTATGGGTGGGATGGGTAGGGTCGCTGATGATGTTGCAAGCCCATTTGTAGGTTCTCTTATTATAGATGTCCTGCAGTAAGGGGAACTCTGTTCCTGTGATATTCTGGGCCAGCCTTATCACCCTCTGTAGTACCTTCCCATCAAGTGCTGTGCTGTTTCCAACAACACAGCTATACAGCAGGTAAACACACTCTCTACAGCGCATCTGTAAAAGTTGTGTAGTATTTGTGGTGACATGCCAAACTTCCTCATTCTCCGAAGGAAGTACATTCTCTGATTGGCCTTTCTTACCAGCTGCACCATGTTCCCTGTCCACCCGAGATCCTCACAAATGTGAACACCAAGGAACTTATGGCTGTCCACTCTTTCTGCCTCAGAGTCTCCAATCAGTAGTGGCTGTTAGAAATGCTCACCCCTCCTCATGTCCACAACCATCTCCCTGGTCTTATTGATGTTCAGCATGAGATTGTTAGCCTTGCACCATGTGACCAGTTCTGACCTCTCTCTAGTAGTTTGTTTCATCATTTCCCCTGATGAGACCAATGACTGGTGTCATCTGCGAACTTTATGATGACATTGTTGGGCTGGGCAGCGACATGGTCATGTGTGAAGAGAGTGTACAGCATAGGGCTGAGTACACAGCCTTGAGAAGTGCCTGTGTTCATTATAAGGGTACTGGGGGAGTGTTTTCTGAGGTGAACATTTTGAAGCTCAGTATCCAGTTACACAGTGCAGGAGGCAGCCCCAGGTTATGCAGCTTGTTTTATAGTATTAAATGTAAACTGTAATTAATAAAAAGTAATCTGGTGTAACTGTCCTTATCTTTCAGGTGTGTTAGAATTTTGTGAATGGCAAATGAATGCGCATCCTCTGTGGATCTATTAGTCCTGTATGCAAACTGTAGTAGGTCCAGGGTTGCACGTATGGTGAGAAGGCAGGTTGTGAAAGGATGTATTCCTTGACAAGACTCTCATTAAGCGGTAATGTAGTCATTAAGACAAGAGACTGTGGCTTTCTTTGGAACAGGTAAAATAGTGGTGGACTTGAAGCAGGAGGAAACTGTAGTCAGGATGAGGGAAAGATTGATGATGTCTGTGGCTACACTGGTCAGTACTGGAGCACAAAGCCTGCAGCCTTTATGCTCTTACAAACATCCTATCTTTCCTTTATGTAAGCTTGAGGTTCGCCAGACTTAAAAACCATAGAGCGAGCACGCACATTTAGATTCAACGTTTACATTTAATATTTAGATTTAACAATTAGCTTTATATTTAACATTTACACTGAAATGTGTTTGATACGAGCGACTATCTAAATGTAAAAGAACTGACTCAAATGTTCAAAAAAGTCAGAGAGAAAACAATATTTTTTACATATCTGTCAGACCCTTGTTATACATCAGGCTTGCTGAGTTACATTTTAATATTATTAGGTTTATACTATAATAGCGACAATAAAATAAACAAAACATGAAAGTGATGATCTGACCTCAGTATCTCCAGTATACAGTGTGGATTCTCCAGTCCAGCAAAGAGCAGATTCACTCCTGAATCCTGCAGTTTATTGCTACTCAGGTCCAGTTCTCTCAGTCTGGAGGAGTTTGATCTGAGAACTGAGGACAGAACTTTACAGCTTTCCTCTGTGAGATCACACCAACACAACCTGGGAGAGAAATGATGATATATGAGAACACTGACATTGAGGATTGGAACGATGAATGCTGTCAATACTTTCAATGTTGATATTTCCTTTAAAAACTTAAAAATGTCCATATTCAATGTGTTTATTTATATTTTATTAAAAAGAGTGTGACCCTTCTGCCATCTGCACACATGCAGTCAAAGATAGATGCACAAATGAGAGAGAGAGGAAGAGTAATTATCTAATTAGAGTAATTACTGACAAGCATTATTCAGTCAGTTCACTCTTAATCTGTATGTAAATAAAATATATTAAATATAAAACAAAAATAAAAATCCTGTATGTAATGATGCTCTCTTCAATAAGCTCCCTTATTCTCTTTACATATAGATTAATAGTGAACTGACTGAATAATGCTTGTCAGTAATTATTCTAATCAGTACCATTAGTGTTATATTACAACTGCACTAATGAATTAAGAATAAAAGATACCTACTCAGCTTTTCTGGAGGCTTTGACCACTGGCAGCAGTTTCACAAGACCTTCCGCTGATCTGTAATATTTCCTCAAATTAAACACATCCAGATCCTCTTCTGAGTTCAGCAACACAAACACCAGAGCTGACCACTGAGCAGGAGAGAGTGTGACTCCTCTGAGACACCAGGAGTCTCCTCTGTTCAGGTAATTTTGGACTTCCTGCACTAGAGAATGATCATTCAGTTCATTGAGACAGTGGAACAGATTGATGGATTTCTCTGGAGATGGATTCTTCCTGATCTTCTCCTTGATGTACTCAACTGTTTCTTGTTTGCTGTGAGAGCTGCTTCCTGTCTGGGGCAGTAGGTCTCGTAAAAGAGTCTGATTGGACTCCAGTGAGAGACCTAGAAGGAAGCGGAGGAACAGGTCCAGGTGTCCATTCTCACTCTGTAAGGCCTTGTCCACTGCACCCCTGAGGAAATCAGACATGGTTGACTTGGTGAAAAAACCAGACGAGGTTTGTTGTTTTGCAATCTTTTTGTTGATGAAGAAGAGAAATGCGTATAAAGCAGCCAGAAACTCCTGAACACTCAGATGGATAAAGCTGAACACCTTCCCCAGGTGAAGCCCAAACTCCTCTCTGAAGATATGAATACACACTCCTGAGTACACTGCTACTTCTCCAACATCAATGCCACACTCTCTCAGGTCTTCCTCATAGAAGATTAGGTTTCCTTTCTCCAGCTGTTGGAAAGCCAGTTTCCCCAGTGCCAGGATACTCTCTCTGGTCTGCTGAGGATCAGGGTCATATTTCTGATGATACTTTTGGTCCTTGTGTTTGATCTGAAAGATCAGGAAGTGTGTGAACATTTGAGTCAGAGTCTTGGGGACCTCTCCACTCTCTGCTTGACCCAACATTCTCTCTAGAACAGTGGCTGAGATCCAGCAGAAGACTGGGATGTGGCACATGATGTAGAGGCTTCTTGAAGACTTCATGTGTGAGATGATTTTATTGGCCAGGCTCTGATCACTGATCCTCTTCCTGAAGTACTCCTCTTTCTGAGGATCATTGAAGCCTCGTACCTCTGTTACCTGGTCTACATAGTCAGGAGGGATCTGATTGGCTGCTCCTGGTCGAGAGGTTATCCAGAGGAGAGCGGAGGGAAGCAGATTCCCCTTGATGAGATTTGTCAGCAGCACATCCACTGAGGCTGACTCTGTCACATCACACAATCTCGCATTGTTCTGGAAATTTAGAGGAAGTCGACACTCATCCAGACCATCAAAGATGAACAGGACTTTGTTGATCTCACTGTCTATTAATCGTAATTCTTTCATTTCTGGGAAAAAGTGATGAAGAAGATTCATCAAACTGAGATGTTCCTGCTTCATCAGATTCAGCTCTCTAAAGGGAAGTGGAAACATGAAGGTGATGTGCTGATTTGCTTTTCCTTCAGCCCAGTCCAGAATGAACTTCTGCACAGAGACTGTTTTTCCAATTCCAGCAATTCCTTTAGTCAGCACTCTTCTGATGGACTCGCCTTTAAAGACATCATTACATTTGATAGGTGTCTCTTGTATTGCTGGTCCTCTGGAAGCTGTCTCAATCTGTCTCACCTCATGTTCATTATTGATGTCTCCACTCCAACCCTCTGTGATGTAGAGATCTGTATAGATCTCATTCAAAAGTGCTGAGCTTCCATGCTGGGAGATTCCTTCATTAATTCTTTTACATTTCTCTCTCAGTCTGGATTTGAGTTCTCGCTGGTACACAGAGAAGAGTTCTGGTAAAAAGAAGAATAAAATGTAAACTCTATGATCATCTCTGTTGAATATTGATATTTTCATAGCTGTATATCATATGTAATGTCAGTACTGATCTGTTATTATGTTGTGTTGATAAAAGCACATCATTATGATGAGATGTGTTTAATAAATTTAGAGCAGTTTCCTTCCTCTAACGTTAAAGTGATGTTATAACCCCATGAGCTCTTACTGTTCTGAAGTGTGTTAGCGAGATCTGCGTGGTTCAAGATCTTCAAGAAGTGCAGTGTGATCTTCAGCACTCCCTCTCTGACACTGCTCTGATCCTCCTCATCCTCCACCTCCCTCTCAGAGCATGCTGGGTAATCTGGACTCAGGAGCTTCTTAAATCTCTTCAGCTCATTCTTTAACAGAGTGATGATTTTGTGCTCCAGCTCCTGATTAGAAACAGGAAGAAAAAAAAAATACAAAAACTCTATAATGTCACATGAGTGTGTGTTCATTACCGAATATAAAACTACATTTTGTCTGATTAATCATAAAGAGTCTACAAACAGATGTGATAAATAAAATGTTTTAAGTGTTTAAAAATAAATACAGCTTTGGGATTAGAATAGTGTATTCCAGGCCGATTCAGTAGGTGGCATCCAGACGAAGGAAGTAGACGAGTAAATAAATGAAGGTGAGTGATTGAACATTTCTGTGTGTTTGACACCAATGAGGAAAACACAATACGCTCGTGTTCTCTCTTAGTGTTGCTCAGTATTTTGTTCTGTCACATTGCAGTGAGAGTGGAATAGGTGTGATGATTACTCACATCTCTGCAGCACGCAGATAGAGATATTCATTAAAATGCTGGGATTAGTAAAAGCTGAAGAAACACACACACACACACACACACACACACACACCTTGAATGTGTCCTCTAAATGACTTTTCACAGTGACTTCTGATTTATTCTTCTGCGGTCTATGAACAAACAAAACACATGTTAAAAGTTTAACAAGGGCTATAAATCATATTCATAACTACAAACACAAACCAGTGAATACACAGATATTTGAGAGATGGTTGATTATGTGAGAGTGTGAGAGATAAAACACTGCACTCATACATTAAACTGTACTCACCTCAGTTCAGTAGCACAGTCTGTGTCTCTAAAGTTTCTTGGAAGCTCCATTGACCAGTCACTCTTCATGGACACACAGCTGGGTTCAGGTGAGTCTGATCTCTTACCATGAATCAGACTAAACACACACAACCACTGCATCATTATTACTGTTCTGTAGCAATACTGAATAATTAACCTGTAGTTAAAATCTGATGATATTCCTTATTAACACTGATACGATTCTTTAACCTTCATACTTTATCCAGCTACAGGGACTTGGGGTTAGACGTGTTGCTCCGTAGCTTAATGTCACTAATCATCAACTGGTTTTGAACATCTCGAGACAAAGCTGCTGAATTAAACTGTTCACTATTCACTTTTCACAGATACACATCAGTGTCTGATCTGTTTAGTGCTGGTGAATGTGCGAGCATTCATGTTTTTCACCGAGTCACACCGTTCACTCACCTCTCGTCTTTCTCTCTCTCCTGTTCACTCATTTTGGAGGTCATGTCTCCTCCTACAGGTTACACATGCAAACCTACGCACACACACAGTAACAGTAACAGTGATTTGGTGGTTTAGTGTTATTTCATTCCAACATGTGTGTGTTTAATCTAACTCTATCATCACACGGTTCACTTACAGCAGAGGTTCTCAACCTTTTGTAACTAAAGCCCCCCATGATTCCCCCCCCCCACACACACACATTATTGGAGGAGATCAGGTATAATGATTATCTATTCTATATAAAATCTACCTATCTATCTATCTATCTATCTATCTATCTATCTGCAGCGAGAAAGTAAGACCTCGCGCTTGCAGGACAGTACTGGTGATATTTGGAAAGTTAATAAGGTTTGTCCAAAAAGTCGCTAGGCGGTTGTTGTTGGGATTTTATTTTGGCAAAAAAAACAAAAAAAAAACCAGTCGCTAAGTTGGTAACATTGGTCACTAGATAAAAGTCAGGCTAAACTCCACCTCTCCCAGCAAAAAGAACATACAGAAGGAGAAGGAACACAAAGTTTTTCATTTATACACATTCTATTTGAAAAGCAATAAAATACACCGAGTACCCAAATGATGCCCTGTCTGTCTTTTATTTCTTGAAAACAATTTGCGCCCCCCCTTCCAATCTCATCCTGGTTGAGAACCACTGATTTACAGGGAAATCAAGTCCTACAGTAAACTTTGTAAATTAGAACTTCAGTAAAAATCAACTGAACTGTTCTTCATCTAGTGTAGATTCATAACATTCGCATATTATAGCTTTAGATTTAGATACGTACTGTGTTTTTCTCCTGTGAACCTTTTACGTCCTTTCTTCACAAAATGGAGTTTCACTTTTACTACAGCTGGAACCGGTTTAGTCTACAGAGGAGGATCTGCAGAAGTCACGGAACACATCCACACACACATGCACACACATACACATATACACACCCACAAACAGATAAAATCTATTCACGCATACCAACTGTTCACCTGTACAAAACATGATAGATCTTCTAGAAGGTTCTAGAAGGTTCTTCAGATCTGGCCCTCGAGGTCCACTGTCCTTAGAGCTTAGTTCCAACCCTAGTCACTGCTTCACTGTTGCTGATAGCAAATGTATTAACATTTTAGACCTCGTTGACAAGCATAAGCTACTGTATGTCAATCACAAACATAATTACTGTAAACTTCTGTTCACTTTTATTATTTGTTATGCTTGTATTACATCAGTTCATTTTTCAAAATGCATGAATAAAGTAGGCTTTTCCCCAGATTTCTACTAGCCCTAGGTTTTTTTTTATTTTTATTTTTTTTTACAGAATGCTACTATAGAGGAGGTATTTGTGTGAAAATTTCAGGTTCGTATCTGGTCCCCTACCAGAGATATATAACCCTGAAATTGGGGGCCATTTTTAAAAAATTGCACTTTCTTTCCCCCATAAAAAAGACAAGTCCCAAACCTGAAATGTTCTGCATGCACACTATACTTACCCAGGTACCCCCTAAAAATTTTAACTGAGACTCAAACCCTTCCCGTTATAAATTGATATATGGCATGGCAGAAGGCTGCTTACGTGTTACTGTCTTTCCTTTATGTTATATATCAACATTTAAATGAATAATCTCTCAACATTAAACATGATCCTCTTTTTACTTTATCTGACTCCAATTATGAATGATTCTAAGAGATATTCAAATTCCAATCTCTATCATTAAATTAATCTCGTCATTTGATTATCCTATTTAACCCTTTATTTAGATTGTGCTCGTTCATTCAATATTCCATGTCGCTCAGAGTCTCACGCCGGCTGTGTATGTGGACTTCACGTTCACAAACTTGCCAGTCTTGGTCATTAGACACAGGTAATTGACTAATACTATTTAGATGGCTGCCCATGCTTGCCCTTTTTTCTAAAAAGTACTTTCTTAAGTCCCGATAACTCTGTACACACTTAATTAAAATAACGTTATCTCTAATGAGAGGTCATGATCACTACTATCTGAACAAGTCGACCAATTTTACTTCTCTATAATAGTAGCTTTGTATAATCATGCCATGTTTTACCATGTACACTTAACTAGAATAATATTACAGTAATCAGAGTTTAAGGCTCACCCTATTTAGATTGGTCAATGAACACTATGTTGTTCTAAATGGAAATTACTTGTAGCCTTTTCAGTCTAGGTACACTTAACCAAAGCCAACTTGTTAGCCTGGACTCTAAAATCTCAGTTGGCGTGCCCCAGTGCTCCACCTAAACCTGGATTTTAGCCAGTACTAACTTGGTCGCAGATTTGCGGTAACATGGACTTAACATGATCTAATAGAGACAATAATTTCAGGGTAGATCAGAATAAATTCAAACTTAATTTATTAACCAGGTAATTTCAATAATAATTCTTAATCCAATTCAAAAGTTAACAAGCAGTAATCAATAATATATAAACATCACATAAAATACAAACAAGAGAATTAGAGATGTTTATCTGGAAATGAAACTACACATAATTGTGTGGGAGATCTGTCTACAGATTCCTGAATCTTTGGCCAGCTCTCCCTAAATAAACAGATACTCTGTAGTTCCACCAAATGGTGTTGTTTATGATTATATTTTGAATTTGGGCCCATTATTCAGGAGTCAGTTGGCATGATGTCTGTGGAAGGATGCACCGTATTTACATGCAGGAAGTGATTTGTGTGTGGGACCCGGGGAGGGTATGCCTTCAGCGGCATACAATTTATTTATTTATTCAATTTTTTTTACATTTCTAGATCTTATTGGTGATTTGGTGAACTGCTGCTGAGGGAATGAGACCATATTTCCAGATGCACAACTTTAAAATCATCTGAGGTTGAGAACTGGAGATCAGGATAAAAATGGCCAGAACCTGTAAAGTAGTGGAAAAGAGTAAAAATGATCAGATATTCATCAGATTTATCAGTGTGTGTGTGTGTGTGTTTCCGTCAGTAACTCACTGTAGTTTCTCCAGTTTACAGTGTGGATCCTTCAGTAGATCAGAGAGCAGCTTCTCTCCTGATTCTCCTGGTTTATTGTGTTTCAGATTCAGTTCTCTCAGGTGTGATGAGGTGTTTGACCTCAGAGCTGAAACCAGAGCAACACAACCTTCACCTGTAATACTGCAGAGTTCCAGCCTGTAGAGAGATCAACAATTATAGATCAACCTACACACACACACCCACACACACACACACGCGTGCACGCATGTACACACACACACACACACACAGGTATGATCATCTGATTTCTGAGCGTGATATTTTTGCTTAAGGTTATCATACTGTCAAAATCTCATGCCTAAGTGACAATACACTAAACAAAACATGAAAGTGATGATCTGACCTCAGTATCTCCAGTGTACAGTGTGGATTCTCCAGTCCAGCAGAGAGCAGCTTCACTCCTGAACCCTGCAGGTTATTGCTACTCAGGTCCAGTTCTCTCAGTCTGGAGGAGTTTGATCTGAGAACTGAGGACAGAAGTCTACAGCTTTCCTCTGTGAGATCACACTCACACAGCCTGGGAGAGAAATGATGATATATCAGAACACTGATATCTGAATATGTGTGTGTGTGTGTGTGTGTGTGTGTGTGTGTGTGTGTGTGTGTGTGTGTTCACTCACTTTTTCATCATACCCTACAGTATGCTCCGGAACGGATCAGATATGAGAGCACAGGGCTCTGGATTGTAATGATGTTCATCTTGTCATCTTGTAATAATCTGTCTTTATCGGTTGTAATATTGAAAGAAAAGGACAGAAAGAAAGACTAATATGGATTTATGGGGTCTTTTGACTTAAAATTACCACATCAACATTTTCTGTGTATGTGTGGTATGTGTGTGTATATGTTCTTCTATCTATGTTTGCAGGTATGCATGTGTGTGTGTGTGTGTGTGTGTGTCCAGGGTTCGCTCTGTTGGGAGGACATCCATGTTTCCTCACCCCTCAGGATATTCACCTGGGTGTAAATGAGAGCACAAAAGACACAGCCAGGTTTGAACACAAGTTTATGCACGTGTATTAGTGACATGTAAGTACATGTACTTCTGCATAAGACTGTGTGTGTGTGTGTGTGTGTGTGTGTGTGTGTGTGTGTGTGTTGCAGAGTGCTCTCGAACTTGACTGATATTGTGTTAGCCCGGGTGTACAGTCACTCCACTTTGGAGCAGCTGGATAAGGAAGCTTCTATACCAATTATCAACGGCCTCTTTGACCTTTACCATCCTATACAGATACTAGCTGATCTGCTCACACTGCAGGTACACACACACACACACTTTCATCTGGCGTTGATGGGCTCCTTATCCTTTACGCTGTTTTCTCTTCTAGGAGCATTACGGTTCTTTGAAGGGCCTGACAGTGTCTTGGATAGGTGATGGTAACAATGTCCTCCACTCCTTCATGATGTCATCGGCCAAATTGGGAATAAATCTGAGAATAGCTAGGCCAAAGGTTAGCCATGAATCAACAAACTGAACTGTGAAAAAATTGAAGAACTAGCTTTCTGGAAAACCAATACTGACTCACGGACACATGGATCTCAATATCTGCACCTTTATTATAATGGAGTATTACAGTAAATGTCTAATAGATACACTATTTGTATTATAAAATTGCATACGCGCATAAGCATACACAGCATGAGCACATGCTTAGTGCATATATGTTTTAAGACATCACTTCGCTGGATTGGTCTCCATTTATTTATTCTGAATAAACAATAAACAAAACAACTTTTTTTTAAAGTAGTGCAATATATATATATATATATATATATATATATATATATATATATATATATATATATATATATATAGTTATAAAAACAGATTATTAAAGCATATTACATTGTTTTCAATACAATTATTTCTAATTATTTTGCTGACTGATGATTGACATATGATGGACTTATGAATGCACTGGAAATACTTTATATTAATATAGTCATGCCTTTGAATAAAGTGACTTTGTATATAGATAAATCTGAGTGCTCTGGCCGCTGGGTGTGCAGTGTGGAACTGATGAATGCACGGGTACAGTAGTATGTGTTAAAACCATAATGAACTTTCTTTTACTCTCACACTATTCGTTGTGACCCAGATGAGGACGGGTTCCCTTCTGAGTCCGGTTCCTCTCAAGGTTTCTTCCTCATATCATCTTAGGGAGTTTTTCCTCAACACCGTCACCACCGGCTCGCTCAATAGGGATAAATCCACACACTTAAAATCTCTATCCTGTGTTTAGATGCTTCTGTAAAACTTTTTTGAGACAACGTCCGTTGTTAAAAGCGCTACACAAATAAAATTGAATTGAATTAACTAATTGAAAGTGTGTGTTTGGGGGTTGGGACGGTCTCAGCATTTCTTCCCTTCATTAATTTGCATCCCTGCTTTGAATTTGAGAAAAGGTCTAGCTATCAGCTGCACCTCTGTGTGTGAATGAAAGAGAACAAGAGAAAATGATCGAAAGGGAGTGGTACACAAAGAGAGAGAAAAAAAGGGTAAAGTAGTGGAGCAGGTTTTTGCCCAGTACAACATTCTCATAATACCAGAAACTTCTCACTGAGACAGAGTCTTTCATTGTGTGTTTAATTTCTGTTTAGACTGAAACCCCTGAACTTATCTCCATATCTCCATTAATCAGTGTTTATGTCGTGTGTCGTGTGTGTCGTGTGTGTGTGTGTTCACATGTTCAGAACTAACATTACACTAATATAAAATAACCGAATGAGAGAATATAACTTAAAAATACATTTTTATCAGTGCAAAAATTCAACTTAATGTCATATGATACTATTGGGTACAAAATAAAAAGTCTTGTGCACCTATTCACTTATATCCAAACATACGTATTCAAGCACTTGTATTTATTCATTTATTTTTACCTTGAATAATGCTTTCTAGTTTTAATTTTGCAAAAATAATGATGGGAATTGTAATGCAGTGTAAAGTCATGTTTTTTTTTTTTTGTTTTTTTTGGCCTAACCTTCTGTTATGTATAAGCTGAAGGGGCGCAGTTCTCCTGAGTTTACCTCGGGTCACGCATGTGATTGGAGAGAAAGAATTAAGTCCCGCCCTTTACTCGAGACCAAGGGATACGATAGGTTAGACAGGTCACGCCACATGTAACTGTAGAAATAGTCATGAATTCTTCTTCCAATCGATTATGACAGTGATAATGTCACTCCATGTCATGTAATCGATTCATTTGTTTAAAAAATTTAATTCATTTTTTTTAAAAAAAAGGAAAAGAAACCCAGAAAATAATTTGCTCTAAATACTTTAGCTGAAATATATAAAGAACACCTTAGATCAGGGGTTCCCAAACTTTTCCAGGGCAAGGCCCTCCAAATGGCATTAACATTTGACCGAGGCCCCCCTTTTACAAGATGTCTTTAAAACACAAAAAATACAGACTTCTGAATATATCCCCCCCTTTTTTTTATTAATAGTTACATCTTACATCTTTACATGACATTACATTAGGAATTGATTGTGAGTGTGTGTGTGTGGTTGTCTGAGATTGAGAAATAGAAAACATATTAGAGGGAGGGATGGGCACACCAAATTGTTGAGGCCCCCCTGGCGCCCCCTGGCGGCCCCCACTTTGAAAACCACTGCCCTAGATAATGAGCAACAGCCTGTAGTAAATAATCTGTTGTTGTAGAGAAAAACGTGGAGTTATTTTTATTTTTATTTTATTTTATTTTTTTTTTAAATAATGCCAGGTTTAACAGTTAGGATACTAATATTAGGATGTAGACGTCAAAGTCAGTGTGATATGCCATGCATTAAAAGGGCTAATGGTGCATCTGAAAGTAATTACAAAACACACTCCACCATGACTTATAAACCAGTTTCAGTCAATCTTGTGTATACTGGTGTGGATGTGTAGATTAGATGGAGTTTCTCATGCAGCGGGAATCCGGTTCTCTGTACCCGGATTAACAGGTTTGTGAGGTCACACCCTGTCCTCCCAAAAGGGATAAAAAATCATGATCAGAGGTGGAGCAAACCAGTCCGAGAAAACCAAGCTCAAGGAAGAGAAACTTTAATTCAATGCGTTTGTTCATTTATTTATTTATTTAACTTTTGCATTATCCAAAAGAGAAAAGAAAATGATGCGCATGCCCGAGCTCCAGTGCCAGAAGAACTCTCTGTTCACGGCCATGAACCGCTTCATCGGCGCCGTCAATAACATGGACGAGACGGTGATGGTGCCGAGTTTGCTGCGTGACGTGCCGCCGGCGAGCGCCGGAGATGCTGGAGAATACCTGCGCGCCGCCGAGGCCGACATGTACACCTACTACACCCAGCTGAAATCCATCCGCAACGAGATCGAGTGGGGAGCCGTGCTGCGAGGCGAGGAGCCGCAGAGACCCGCCGAGAAAGCAGCCGAGCCCGGGATGAGCGAGCAAGCGGAGCTGGAGAACCTGCTGCGTTTCCATCTGAAGGGCCTGTACGGTGTCCTGACCAAACTCACCAGCCACGCCAACGAGCTCACCGACCGCTACAAGCAGGAGATCGGTATATCTGGATGGGGACAGTGAGACAGAAAGACGGACCAAGACTCGAACCGTCCTGAGGAGAGAACTCTTCTGGATTGAAAGTATTTCCTTTTGGGACTAACATTATTTTCGGTATTGACCAAAACTGACGCCAAGTGTCAAGCCACCTATTTGCACAAGTTTGTCCTATAAGATATACTATGTATTTGGGAACTAAATGTTGCATTATATGTGTTACTATAATGTAGAGAGTGGGCAGAGGACTAATATGGTCTTATGAATGCAATCCCTCTCTAACATCACCTCTTCAGCTGTACTGAACAGCTGAATGTATTTATTGTTGTTTGTTTGTTTGTTTGTTTGTTTGTTTTGTTTTTAGTTTCACTGAAAGGAAAATGATCTGAAACTATACCTGTCCATCAATGATGTGGAATGCTCTGAAATAGTACAAGTCATGAAGAGCTCCTTGAGATGTTTGTTGTCGCTGTGCTATTGTTGTCCGAAACATTTTGTTCATTGTTAAACTTTTATATATATTGGAGATTATTTATAGTAAAATAAACCCGATGTGTTCAGTGTATGATTCCTGCTTGTCTGTGTGATCTTAAATTTTCAGTGGCCAGAGATGGGTGGATGGATGGTGGTTTGGATAAAGTAAGAAATATTGACTCTGAATCCTAAAAGTACCAGATGGGGCAGAAAAAGTTACAGGAACTACAACATGCTCGGAAAACAACACACCTTACCTTGACTGTGTGCAATACCTTATAGGAATCCATTGCTTAGTTATATACGTTGTTTTTCAGTTCATTACACCGAAACTACCTGTTCGCCCGCAGTCCATGCATACAATGCATACCTGTAAACTGATGTGGGTATCTAAAAATAGGATTAAGAAAATATGCAAGTATGACAGGCCATCATGAGGCAGTACAATCAAAGCACTGAGAGAAATGAACACAAAGATCTGTTAGAAATACAGATCTGCTATATAATTAGGAATTACAGAATAATCCGGCACCATATTTTCTGAATACTGAAGTTTTAATGGTTGGATAGGTTATTCCCATTATATACATAAACAAACACATGCTGACTTTTTTATTTATTTAATTTTTTATAAATACTGGGATTATATTTTTGAACATTTTCTGATGCAAAATAGAGTTGCAAATTTAATTTATTATTTTTTTAATGATTAGATTTGTTAAGATCTGTTTTATATTAAATAAATGTATGTTCAGCTCATTTGCATGAGATAAACTGCTCAGCAATTATGCTACTAGAAAAAAACAACAAAAAAAAACTAGGCCTATAATATTACAAATAAACCACAACGTTGGCGAACATCTGCAGAGAGTTCCAAAATCTTATGAGTTTAAAAGAGTAATAAAAATATTAAACATAAATAAATATACACTGCACTGAATACCAGTTGATTTCTTAAATATATACCATTTGTTTTAAAATATACCATATCCGTAACTGCTGAATTAAATTTCACAAATTCTAAATGTCCTGTGAATATCAGAACTGAATATAGATTGGCGCAGTGATGACATCATTTCGTAGCGCCAAAACCCGGAAACGATTTAGCATTTTAGCACTTCCGGTTCCATCGTTCCCAGAAATCTATGGGGTTTTTTTTTTTTTTTTTGGAATGGGATTTTTGTTAAAAGCCTGAAATAAGGTCTGTGGTGAAACACAAGCTCGAAATATTTTCATGTTTTATTCTACGATATAAAATACAACAGTAATACCCCACTCGTGATTTTATGTTTATTTATTTTTTTTAAGCTTTTACGTGTGTTGAAAAAGGCGGTTGCTAACAAGTTGCTAAATATGACTACAGACATTGTCGGGGACTTTAAACGTAATCACGTCGAACAGGAAAAAACTTTGCAGATAAACTGGTTCAGGTTTGCTGTACACAATTCCCCCCAAAAAACGTGGATGAAGATTCATCCACAGAGTAAATCCGTAAAATAGAATTTTTTTGTAATGAAGTTTGGGAAAGTTGTCGGAAGCTCGGTGATGGTGACGTTAAACTCGAGCGACCGCGGTGTAGTACATTTATAGCGTAGGGTTAGCTTTTTATTTCTGCCGATTGTATTTACGCTTCAAACTTCATAAAAATTGTGTTCGTTTGTGAAACTTAACTTGTTGGATAAAACGTGGTAGTATCTTAATTTTTTTTTTTTTTTTTGCGATAATCCAAAAGCCTATGGGAAAATCTTACTAAGTTTTTGTCGTGTGATGCTAACTTCCGGGTTCTGGTACAAAATGGCGTCATCCTTGCACCACTCTATTAATGTTCCTGGGCGACTCCGCTATAGGGTTAAAGCGTTTCGTGTTTTGTCCCTCTCCGAACACCGTATAAACTCAGTGTGGCTGGTCGAGAGCTCATATGATGAGATGTGCCTGAAGGAAGACATGACTACAGAGCTAAACGGCAAGCTGATAGACTGAATAAGTATGGAAAATGTGGCAAATGGACATTCAGTCGAGACAGACAAGAACAGCAGTTCCCGTTGTACTTTCTTCAGTGCAGACCCGAGTGACTACCGATGTGTGAGTAGTTGAGACAGAGGCGAGGAGAGGGCCAGGTGGTCGGATGTGTTCTGTGATGTAGCTATAATGAAATGTAGTTCTGGTCTGTAAAATATATCGAGTAAAAGTTTATGAAGCAAGTTCAGCCATAGCTAGGCAAAGAATAACAATGACTGGTCACAATATCTCAAACCTAGTCCGGTTCAAAACAAAACAAAAGGCAGTTAGCCCAAAGAGTCGGCTCTTAATGGTGAGTTGAGCCAGATGAGCTGACTCACAGAGAAGAACCGGAAGTGACATAACGGTCTGTGCTAACCCTCGGCAGCTGTGGGCGTGGTCTATGTATGTATGTATGTATGTATGTATGTATATAGGAAAGCGCGCTCTCTCCACGGTTTTAATTTAACAATTGACTAAACGCTAAATTAAGTGAAATTTTACTCAATTTCACTTAAGTTTAATATTTTAAATTACTCGGGTGTGGGGTTTAATATTGTAAATTAGCTGGGGGTGGAGTTTAATATTTTTAATTATCTGGGTGGGAGGTGTGGGGGTTAATATTTTAAAATGACCTGGGTGTGGGGTTTAATATTGTAAATTACCTGGTGGTGGGGTTTAACATCGTAAATTACCCTTGGGGGAGCTGGATAGGGAGGAATTAAAATGTTGAAAATGAATTATTTCAAGAGCAACACTTCTTCCACTGCCAGATTCATCATGGCAGAGACACTGACACTCCGTGTGGTTGAATTCATTCCAGTTTATAGTTTTTAATCAGAGTTTAAGACCTTTTAGTCAAGTTGCAATCAAGTGTTTAAATGCTGCGGCACGACTTGTATTTAAATAAAAGATCAACAAATCCTAGCTCTATGGCATGTTTAATAAAATCCTTGACGGTGCCTCCAGCGTTTGACTATTTGATGTAACTATTCTTTGGGATGTATATAGAGTGTAATGCATTTTTTCATTGCCAGTGAGAATGGCATCCTGAACAACACCACCAGGTCTAACTCTGGACACGATCAGTCAACAGCTGAGGCATCAATATGTACTAAATGTGTACAGAATAATTGGCCTGTACAGCTCCCGGAAGCCACACCTCAGCACGAGCTGTCGATGAACCTGTCATTCAACATTTTTACTGCTTGAGTGGTGAGAGAGAAAGAGAAAGAAAACACGACATTTCATTACCTCTTCGGTGTTTACTCTTCTTCATAACATCATTTCATAATCCATTTTCAAAAATCGACTGAGTGTGGATATGGTAGAGAAGATAACAATGATCGCAAAAAATTCAGCGAAGTCCCGTACGGACTGAAAAGGCACAATAAAAGAATCTTATAAAAGATAACTCATGTATTACTACGTCTTGTAACTATGCTGTAAAAAAAAAATTTGTTATTATAGAAATAATGCATTTGGACCAGTATGATTCTGTAAATGTTTGATAGTTCTGTACTGTAGCCTGCCTGGTATTCAGGGGAAATATCTACAATACTGGCAGATCCTGAAAAGACCTTAGTGAAATACTGAAAGACCTTACTGTGCTTTTATTTTGGCGTGGTGCTTGGTTTGTTTGTCCAGAATGTGTTCTGGTCAGCTCTGAAAAATGAAACCGTGTGGTCAGTGAAGCGACTTTAAACCCAAAGCAAGCGCTGGGTCTCTGGACAGAGGGTAGGTTCGGCGTGGTCTACTCATCAGGTTGAAGAACACTTCAAGTGACGGTTCTATTGTAGTGTGAAATGGTGTTTTGTTTCTTATATATATATTTATATTTCCCCCTTTCTCACAGGATGTGATTCTTACGGTGAAGAGAGCCACCGGGGCATTTTCTCTGGTTGCATGGTAACTATCATGTTCAGCTCGTCTTGTTTAGTGTATTATTTTGAGAGAGATTTGTGGATTCAGTTGCTGTCAGTGGTCATGTCATTTCTTCTCTTCACAGCCTCATTATGTTATTTGTGGTATGGCTGCTTCGCCGATACAGCTCCTTGGCTCAGGTAGTGTGCATGGATCATTAACAGTACACTCCCAGACATCTAACATTATTATTATTATTATTATTATTATTAAATCAGAATTCACCATGGGGACTGTCTTTTAGGGTCCTACAGACATGGAGTAATTGAAATGAGGATGATCATTGGACTGGCCTGTTTCTGTAGTGTACAGAATAGTAATGATGTAATAATGAATATTATGCATTGTTGTTTAGTAATGCCTTATTTGATGTTGAGACAAGTCATTTGTTTAGCGTAGAAAATGAATAAAAACAGTCCCCTCTGAAAGTATTGGAACGGGCAAGGGTGATTCTTTCGTTTTTGCTGTACGCCGAAGACATTTGTTTTGAGATCAAAAGATATAATACGAGACGGTGGATTTCTTCGCCCTTTTTTAACAACAAAGGCAGGCGAATCCCAGGGACGTAAACCGTGAGCAGACAGTCAGAGCTATTCGTTGATCAAACTAATCAATCTGACAGGGCACACCTGGGCAACAAGAAATACCTGTCAGTGACACGTTCCAATATTTTCAATCGCTTGACAAAATAGGTGGGTTCCAATAAAAAGTGCCGTGTTTGGAGTTGTTTAACACGTCTCGATGGAAATTTCAGGAAGTGAAATCTCGCAAACCGAAATGTGTAGTGAAAAACGTATGGTGTTGGTCCACTGCTCAGAAGGTCGGGAGTTCAAACCCCAGCACTGCCAAGCTGCCACTGTTGGGCTCTTGAGCAAGGCCTTTAACCCTCACCTGCTCAGGTGTATGAATGAGAAGTGTAAGTCGCTCTGGATAAGGCCGCCTGCTAAATACCATAAATGTAAAAACAAAAGAATTGGCGTTTCTGTTCCAATACTTTCGGAGGAGACTATATATATATATATATATATATATATATATATATATATATATATATATATATATATATATATATATATATATTAAACCGTATATTTGAATATCCTGTTTGCACAGAGGGCATCGTTTATAACTCTTCCAGTAAAGATGTGTGGAATGTTTTCATAGGCCAGACTGAACAAAAAAAAAAACACAACTTCCTGGAAGATTTCCCCAACCTTCTGTAACACCGGGTTGTTTTTGAGTGATCAGACAGGAATGTTATCAGACACGATCAGCCTTCACTGTTCTGTTCTCTTTCCGTTTCCAGAAAATGGTCGTCAGTCTAACCGTAGCAGCGTTCTTCGACAGTGTCGCGTACGTCATGGTGAGTCGGTCCGATTTAACTGATGGATGAAAGTGTGTGTGTGAGTGAAAGGTAAAGAGAGCAGAAAAGGAGAAGCAAAGGAGCGATGAACTTCATGTTTAGGGATTTCTGGGGATTTATTTCTCCTCTCCTCCTTCTCTGCTGTTCAGTGCTTTAGTGCTGTAAGCGTACGAAATGACACGATTATTAATAAAGCAATGAGAAAAGCAACATGGGCATTATCAGAACGAAGGAGGTGCCTCACACAAGGAATTCCACATAATAATCCATGTACGTTAATTTGGTCTTTTCTGTGTTTTATTTAACGGAGTCGGACTGCTTGTTGTGTTAAATATCCCCTCCTTTCTGTCTGTACAGGGAGAGTCTCACCCCGAGGGCGCTCTGTGTGACTTCCAAGCCTGGTGGCTAACATATTTTGGTGAGTGTGTACACGTGTACATGGTCAGGAACGATCCGGGCGAATGCTCTGTATTTACAGTGTGGTCGTTTTGTGTGTATGTGTCTGAGACACGCCTGACTGCATTGCCGTGTGTGTGTACTATATGTTGTAAGTGTGTTACGGTTGTGTGTTGCAGACTGGAGTGCTCTGGCCTGGGTATGTCTCATCACTCTGAATCTTTACCTGAACCTGGTCAGGGAGATCAGGACTGAACATTATGAGATGTAAGGAACATCTGTACAGGATTACACCTCTGTTGTTGTTGTTGTTGTTGTTGTTGTTGTTTTTTTGTCACTTTTGGATCTACATTAGAACGTGTTAATGTTGTTTTTCAGACCGTACCATATTGTAGCATGGGGGATCCCTCTTCTTATGTCCATTCTTCCCTTGATGAAGGGGTATTACGGTCCAGCTGGAGCCTGGTGGTGAGTTGTTAATGATTGAGGTGGGAGTAGCTCAGATTTGGCACCACTATTGGGCTCTTGAACAAGACCCTTAAGCTTTAACTGCTCGGGTATATGCCTGAATGGATTCTGTATGTTGTAGATAAAAGCATCGACTAAACGAATACATGTAAATGTCTGAACCATCTAACTTCTCATTCTGTTCCCCTTGTTTTATCTTCTTTCTTTCTTCAACATTTCTTTTTATCTGTCCATCCCTGGTGTAGCTGGATCACGGACGATCACGTGGCGTGGAGATTTGGCATGTAAGTAACACCTACACCTAGGTTTGATTTGTGAGAAGCGTGCTCGTGTGTTAGTTTGTCGTCTGTGTCCGTCGAGGCGGTTCCGTTGTGTGCCGGTTCGCTTTATCTCTGCACGTGAGAGACGTTCTCGGGCACAGGGCAGGTTGACACGCTCGGACACTTTTACTCAGCATGACTCGACTAGCTCGAGCTAGTTTTTCAAACCAGACTGACCAGGCCGTCGGTATGTTCATCAACAGTGCGGCCTGTTTTCACAGGAAGAGGACATCTGACCGACGTGTGCGAACGCGTAAGCGCGGGTAATTGTGAAAATGGTGCTGTAATAAAAATGGACCCACTGCTAGAGCTTGACCGGAGCTTGTTATAGTTTATATAGCTTAGTCTCTCAAACCAGACTTCACGGGATGCCATGAATCTCACACAAGCGTGACATCAGATATGGTCTGATCTTCCTGATATTACGCACAAGTGTACAAATCTACAAGTTCTGTAGATGTATTGCTTCATCAACTGTTAGTCCTGGTAGACAATAATAATAATAATAATAATAATAATAATCATGCTGTGATGTCACGAAGATCATGTTTTACATGTTTAGGGTTAGGGTTAGTTATTTCAATAGCTTTCCATCCTCTGCCTTTTCTATGCAGATGGTACATCCCGCTCTTCACCCTCATCTTCCTCATGAGCTGCTGTTATGTACGAATCATCTATGTGGCCAATAAGAGGGTGAGTTACGTTCAGAATCAAACGCACGCCAAATGAAACTGACATGACGCAGCAGCTGAGATGAAGCCGGTTCGATCTGGGCGAAAGAATTCCAAGGTGTTGCAGCAATATGAAATACAGCCCCGCCACAGGTGTTAAACCTCCCTGGGTTATTCGTCTTCTGTTATTGCAACGATTGCCCCGAGGGCAGGGCTGATTATCCAGAGGGTGGCATACCAGATTCTAGAACGTTCTGCTTAATCACGATTTCCACATGAACCCCACACACACACGTGCATGACCGTATACACGTTGATATTTCCCGTGATCTTATTGTAGATGATGTAACTTGCTTCATTATCCACTAGAGACGATATATGAGATGTGGAAATGGCGTTATTTTATTTTATGTTTTATATTTTACTACTCCTAGATGCAGTCCTGGTTTGGCACCTTTAACCCGGAGAGGGAGAGGAGGAAGGTGAGTCCGTGTTGTACGTCTAAAATAACGGCACGGTTTTTCCCATGGGCTACTTCTGTAGTTCGACCGTGATCGCTCACGCTAGCAAGTGACAAAGCGACAGGCGTTTTCATCTTCCTTGTACGCAGAGCAACCATTTCAGCGACAGCGCCACGAGCAACATTTGATATAAGATTTTCAGTATTCTATCCAGGTTAGGTATGACGCGGTAAAAATCCAAACAGTTGGCTCGAATGATTCCTTGGAGCAATCCTATGGCTTGCGTGCTCGGATGTTTCGACCTGCAGTCACTTTGCGTTTACTGGAAGACGGACATAACCGTGGAGACATCTCATTCTGTCACATACTACCGTACGACCGCTCATTAAATGCGTCTCGGGGCATTGTGAAGAAAAATAAAGCTTGGAGGAAAGTAGCAGAGGTTCTGGATTCCTCGGGTAGAGTATGTGGTTAGTAAAGATAGCTTACTTTGCTAATCGGAATTGGATTTATCTACTGAGAATCTATGAAGCGTAACATGTGACATGTCGGTCAAACAACCAGTCTTCACACTGATTAGTGGATTATTTGTTTTGCATTTAATCCACAAGAGATCAACGTAGCACAAGAGTCAGTCTCCGCCCCTCTCTCTCTCTCTCTCTCTCGCTCTCTCTCTCGTTTAGATGTCTCTAGTTGAGGAAATCCGGCCTCTGAAATGGTATCCCTCAGTATATCTGCTGGTCTCCATCTTCCCGCTCTTAAATCGGTAAGCACACATAAACACGTACATCGATACCGGAGAAAACGCTCGACGTGGCATTATTAACGGACGTGTCGTGTGGGTCCCGTAGGCTTCATAACGCCGTGTATCCCGAGGACCCCGTGTTCTCCCTGACGCTCCTACACGTGCTTAGCGCTCCTCTGCATGGCCTGGCGAACGCGTTTGTTTTTAGCAAGGACACCTGGAGTCAGCTCAGCAATACTGGAATCAAAGTAAGAAACAAGAACCCTACACACACACACACAAGTACACGTACACTGATGCACTTTAATTCTCATTGTGTATATGTTCCAGCTGGCCCTTCAGTCTCGACTGTGTGACAGCACCAGGATCGGCGAGTATCACCCAGCTAACGTGAGATACACGGTAGCGCTCGAGTCGGAGTCGGACGACGACGATAACAACGTCCTCTTCTACAGCCCTGACATGAACCTGAAGGACCGAGGACCCTGATGTGCGTGTATTATAGCACATTTACAGTTCACACTCCTTGCCTTTAAAGGACGTACCGCTCTTCCATTTCTCCTATCGCGGTGTTGTGTTAAATGAAAATGATACAGAAAAAAAGAAGTGTTTTTTACAATCATAAAATCCCTCTTTTCCACTTAACTATTTCAGTATTTTCTTGATTTCGCTATATTTCTGTTCATATTGTAAATGCGATGCAAGGTGAGCACTTTAAGTTAATATCCTCAGTATTGATAGCTTTATTAGTTCGAGAGTTGCTTTTAAACATCTCTAAAGCTGTACAGTTTGTGTATTTGGATGTTCTTATGTTATCTTATGTTTTGACTGTTTATTATTTATGAAAATGTACAGAGTGTCTGCTATATTTTTGTACCATTTTCATATAATTTAAATAAATAAATAAAAAGGTTAATACACACTGATGTGTATATCGATGTCTTTTTGTGTCGTCACAATGGCTCGAGGTAATTGGAAGTCGTTTTGGACAGAAGTGGCTTCTGGATTCCAGGGTTGTGGCTTCGATGCTGAGCTTGGGTTAGTGTCTGTGTGGAGTTTAACATGTTCTTTGTGCGTTTTGTGGTGGCTTCCTCACGAAAACATCCCAGATATATGAAATATGATCATCTCAAATTTGCGATTTCTCAAAAAGTGTGTGAATCAATGTGTACAGGTGCATCTCAAAAAATTATTGTTGAAAAGTTCTTTTTTTTTTTTTTACTGTAATTTAATCCAAAAAGTGGAACTTTCATATTTTCTGGATTCATTATACATGAAGTGAAATATTTCAAGCCTTTTTATTTGTTTTAATCTCGACGCTTACAGCTCACGGAAATCAAAAATCCAAAATGTCGACCTTCTGAAAAGTATGTTTATGAAAATTTATGCGCTCGATACTCGGTCGGGGCTTTAATCCTTTTGCATGAATTACTGCATCCATGCGACGTGGCATGGAGGCGATCAGCCTGTGGCACTGCTGAGGTGTTCTGGAAGTCCAGGTTGCTTTGATAGCGGCCTTCAGCTCGTCTGTATTGTTGGGTCTGGTGTCTCTCATAGATTCTCTATGGGGTTCGGGTCGGGCGAGTCGGTTGGACAATCTAGCACAGTAATACCATGGTCAGTAAACCAGTTACTAGTAGTTTTGGCACTGTGGGCAGGTGCAGAGTCCTGCTGGAAAAGGAAATCAGCATCTCCATAAATCTCGTCAGCAGATGGAAGCATGAAGTGCTCCACAATCTCCTGGTAGATGCTGCATCGACTCTCGACTTGAGAAAACACAGTACACCAACACCAGCAGATGATACGGCACCTCAAATCATCACTGACTGTGGAAACGTCACACTGGACTTCAAGCAGCTTGGATTCTGTTCCTCTCCACTCTTCCTCCAGACTCTGGGACCTTGATTTCCAAATGAAATGCAACATTGACTTCCATCTTTCTCATGATTGTGGTTGTGTACTGAACCAGACAGAGAGATTAAAGCCTCAGGAAACCTTTGCAGGTGTTTTGAGTTAATTATCTGATTAGAGTCTTCTCAGGTCGATATTTCTTAAGACAACACAGATGGGAAGTTAATAGACTAGTCATGATGACCTAGTCATACTCAGAGACGTTACCGAACACTGCCATCTTGTGGACACGTTCTGTTTTGAACACTTTTATTACATAAGAATTGTATATAAACAAAAATGACATGCTTTGAAACTGATACTCGCTGCTATGCCTTAATTAGTTCATTCATTCATTAAAATACTTTAGACAGCTGCCTTGATGCGCATTCGGAGAAGCTAATGTGTTTGCAGTTTGAAAGAGAGCTCTCTTGATTGGCTGTGCTGCAGCTCGCGCCCTATCGCGATTGGCTGTAAGGGGAAATGATCGTGACGTAATTCAGTTCCATAACAAGGGCGTCGACAAACCCGGAAGTAACCGAGACTGGAACATTCAGTACAGTCAAAACAACACATACACTTCTCTCTTTACATTTATTCATTTTCTTTCCGTTTAAAGAAAGAGAGCGACCCGTGGGCCTCCATAATGGTATGACTTCTGATAAAAGGTAAGCCTGTTTAAATAAATAAATAAATAAATAAAAACAATAATTATTATTTTATAAATATATTAAATAATGACCGACCTTTAAGAAAGACGTAGTTACATACATTTAATAGTTGTGCAGATATAGTACATGAATTATAGTCTGAATATTTGTAGTGTATTAGTCATTTTAAAGTACAATAACATTACATTATATTAAAACTAATACATAAATTAATAAATAACTTCTTCTTCTTCTTCTTCTTCTTCTTCTTCTTCTTCTTATTATTATTATTATAACAATATTCCCTAAGTGGACTTAAGAAAACACTAATTATTAAGGCTGGGGGAACTAATACATTAACCTGTATTAACCAGAATGAATGTCCCTGCTACCTGTTACACAATATCAGTGTTTACATGTAATAATGTGTGTGTGTGTGTGATCTGTTCTGTCAGCTGGTGTCTACGTGGCACGGAAGATCTCCTCCGCTGTCCGAGGAGATGAGCAAAAAGACCAGCCTGTCCTCACGCCATGTAGCCTAACCCAAGGTGGGTTGTTGTGTCACTAATGTATACAGTATCACGTGATCACATCACGTGACCTGACAATGACTCATGACAACTGGATGTAGGATGGCCTACAGTGAGAACAACAAGCGTAAACAGGCTTCCAAGATGTCTTGAAACACCCAGAAATATATTGACTAGTTTTTCCAAAGCAAGCAAACAAAAAATAAATAAAATAGCTAAATAAAATTGATGAAATGTTATGGAAATACTAAAGTCATGGAGAAATAAGGTTCTTCTTCAGTGGTAAACCACTGAAATCTCTGAAATATTTTGGTGTATCGATTAGAGAGAAATTGATGATTAGTACCTTTATCTTATCGTCCATTACGTGTTTGTTTGTTTTTTACCAGGATAATCTTGGTCATTTTGCAGAGGGGTCAAGCCAGTAGGTATAGATTTGGGATCTAGTTGTGGCCATCTCTAGTTTTCATACAGTCTTTGAGATCTTTGTTCATATTTTACTTGGTTCTTGGTTGTCATTCTTCTATAAGCGTGAGACCATCCCACTTCTAATGTGTGTGTGTGTGTGTGTGTGTGTTTCAGCCAGTATTCTTTTGTGTTGACTTTCACATTGACACACGTTTAGGAACTCTGATGATGGGAATAGAATAACTGAGGTATTTACAGATTGTGTGTTTGTGTTTCAGCTAATAAGCGTCAGAGTCAGAAGCGGTTAACAGCGGAAAAGATGTCATCTCCAGACCTGGATGATGGCGCAGTGTGTGTGCCTCCAGCAGACACTGCAGTGCAGAAATATAGTTCCTGAGGTTAAAGGTCACGCCGGTGCATTACTGGGTGCTAGACAGTAAAGCTACATCCCCCTGATTAACAAAACAGCTTTATCCTTAACTATCAAATTTTAAGGCAGATATATACTGTATTCTACAAGTGCCTAATCAGAATGATCAAGATCTGGGAATTTCCCAGTTATATCTAGATTGTTTCCAATAAACTACAAACATTTGACATTTCACTTATTAATTATTCATTAATAAACTAAAAAGAAATGAGGCCAAACCTTTTAATATAGGGTGCTCAAAAACATTTAACCGGCATTATGCTGATACTGACATTATATTAAATTAGAACACATTCATGGGGAAAAAATTAATTAATGACCTTTATAAACCCAGTTTGCCCTGCGTGACTGATGGATACTAGTCATTGCCTTTCTCTCTCTCTCTCTCTCTCAGCTCAGCTGTAGAGTGTGAAGGTCTGTTCATCAACCTCTGCTTCAGGGACTGTTCAGATCTGAAATTTTCCTACAGCTGTAATATTTATATTAAGAAATGTTGGCTATTGTATGTAGCATTTTACATTAAAGAAGAGTAGATAACATGCATATAACGTCACGTTTTCATACGTGGGGTGAAAAATAAAATTGCTTTAAATCGGTGTGTTTTGTATTTTGAAGTGTTTGTTACTATAATGAGCTCAGTGGCAGGATCATTTGTACAGTATGTGATGGGTTTTCAACTTAATGTGGAAATATGTCTTTTTCAATTCAATTCAATTTTATTTGTATTGCGCTTTTTACAATAGACATTGTCTCAAAGCAGCTTTACAGAAACATCAACACGGTATACAGATATTAAAGGTACGAATTTATCCCAACTGAGCAAGCCACTGAGTGGCGACGGTGGCGAGGAAAAACTCCCTAAGATGTTTTAAGAGGAAGAAACTTTGAGAGGAACCCGACTCAGAAGGGAACCCGTCCTCATCTGGGTAACAACAGATAGTGTGAAAATGTTCATTTTGGATTTATATGAAGTTTGTTTGGCCTTAGAAGCAGCCGTAGTCCCAGCAGTCTGGAATTGGAGTAGATGAGAGCTCCATCCAGAGGCAGGACAGCCGAAACGGATCAGGCAGGTCCGGAGAGCAGAAAGGATCGGGATCTCTAGTATCTCCATAAAATCGTGTGTGGCTCAACAGAAGGAGAGAGGGAGAGAAAAGATTATTAGGACTGTGCTTAGCGTAACAGAAAGTCTAGTCAGAGTAGGCTTGAGTAAACAAATACGTTTTAAGCCTGGACTTAAACACTGAGACTGTCTGAGTCCCGAACACTAATTGGAAGACTGTTCCATAACTGTGGGGCTCTATAAGAGAAAGCTCTTCCCCCTGCTGTAGCCTTCGCTATCCGAGGTACCGTCAAATAGCCTGCATCTCTTGATCTAGGTAGGCGTGGGGGATCATAGAAAACCAAAAGTTCGCTTAGATACTGTGGCGTGAGACCGTTCAGTGCTTTATAGGTTAATAATAGTATTTTATAATCAATGCGAGATTTCACTGGGAGCCAATGCAGTGAGGATAAGATCGGGGTGATGTGGTCGTATCTCCTGGTTCTAGTTAGGACTCTAGCAGCTGCATTCTAGACTAACTGGAGCTTATTTATATTCCTACTGGAACATCCAGACAGTAAGGCATTACAGTAATCTAATCTAGAGGTGATGAAAGCATGAACTAGTATTTCCGCATCATGTAGTGACAATATATTTCTTATCTTAGAAATATTTCTGAGATGAGAGAAGGCTATCCTAGTAATATTATCTACATGAGCGTCAAATGATAGACTGGAGTCAATAATCACTCCAAGGTCTTTTACTGCTGCACATGACGAAACAGATAGACCATCCAGAGTAACCATGTGATCAGAAAGATTACTTCTAGCTACACGTGGTCCTAATAAAAGTATTTCTGTCTTATAAGAATTAAGTAAAAGGGAGTTAGTTAGCATCCAACGTCTAATGTCCTTTACACATTCTTCAACTTTACTAAGCTGCTGTCTGTCCTCTGGCTTCGCTGAAATATACAGCTGTGTATCATCAGCATAACAGTGGAAGCTAATTCCATGTTTACGAATAATTTGACCTAGAGGTAGCATATATAAAGTAAAAAGCCTTTTATATATGGGGTGTCCCAAAAGTCTTTATACACAGGGGAAATTAACACTTTTTTAGCAAAATGTCTTCCAAAATGTTTCATACTTAGTTTATGTACAGGGGTACATAAATGGTAAATATGAGCAAAGAAGGCTGTGAAAAATTGTCTTTATTGTTTAACCTTTTGATCTTTTGTTTAAAAAAAAATCACAAAAATACTCTGCTCTCATGGATATCAAACAATTGCAAACAACACAGGCTTATAAAAAAAAAAACAACTATCTTTCTTAAATATAGGTGTGCAACAATTATTGGCATCCCTATGAATTCATATGAGAAAAATATATTTGAAGTATATTCCCATTCATATTTTACGCTAGGAACAGGAAATTGTTCAACCATGACTTCCTGTTTCACAGGGGTATAAATATGAGGTAACATATAGGCCAAATTCCCTTAGTCATTCATAACAATGGGTAAGACCAAGGAAAATGGCTGTGATGTGTGGCAAAAGGTTGTTGAGCCTCACAAAATGGGAAGTGGCTATAAGGAATTAATAAATAAATAAATTAAATTTGTTACTGTAGTACATCTTATGTATATATGTGTCATAAATATGTTAAATATATTAGTGGTGACTGTTTTATATCATTATTTAAAAAATAGCCAAAGCATGTGTCATTTTCCCTACTTCAATATTTTTGGGGTCAACTTCCTGTTTGATGCTGTCCACACCCACTTATATGATGTCACAACAATTAAGTCATTATTTCTATCAAACTGTTACGTGCCCTACTGAATGAATCACTAGAAACCATCACAGAACTTCTAATGGTTTCCACTACATTAAAATACCATTACCAAATGGTTTCCATTACGTAGTAGGACGTATTAAGGATGTAGGTCCTTAATGGTATCCACTAGGCATGACATGGCCCCAATAGAAGGCCAACAAATTACAGACCAGACCCATAGGGACCAGTACAATTTCCATTATAACCATTAAAACCATTACAAATTCTATGAGGGTTTCTACAAATTTTTTTTTTTTTTAGCAGGGTGATGTCCCAATAAACCTGTAGTCACACTATAATTCAACACCCTATAATTTAACACCTCCCTTCCTGATGATAACATTTATAAAAAATAATTTATAAAATGTATAATATTTATAAAATCAATTAATTAAAAAAAATATTTAGATTGATCTTATATTTATATATCTTTATTAAATTTCATCGAACGCGTGCCATCATTCCACGGGCACAAGAATATAAACAAGCGTTACCACCTGCTCCACTTCCGGCTTCCGAGCGGAAGTGCACTCGGAAACCGAGAGGCTTTTTTTAACCGATCGTTAGATGGCGGTTTAACAGCTTTCCTCTAAACTCATTTTATCTCCCACCAGTCCTCCGGAGTTCAAAACCCTCCTTCTTCTCTACGATTTCTTGCTCCCTAATACTGACAGTATTCTTATCCAATCAAAAGACGGGTATGAGTTGGTTTCAACCAATCCACGCCCGGAAGGCGGTACTTCTCATAATACGGTTGTGTAAAAACAACGCTCGGACGAAGAGACAAAACGACTTCCGGTTTATGGCGGAAGTTTATATTCAGGAAAGACATATGTGTGTTCGGAGCTCCGTATTAACGGCTTTTTACTCAGTGGTCTAGTCTTAGTCTGTGCGTTTTATTTATTTATGCTATTTTTTAAAATAATAATAATAATAGTAATAATAATGTTCTTCTGTTTATTGCAGCTGTTTCGCTCGCAAAGTGAGTACGAGGCAGAATATAGAAGCTGGAGTGAATTTAATAGCCAGTTAGCCTTCAAGCTAAATAACGTGAGCTGATTGTGTGCTCAGTTAGACATCCCATGACATTATTATATGTAGACATTTATTTGTTTATTTGTTCATTTTCTTTATCAGCTTTGTACTGCGCGTTTGTTATATATATTTTAGGTTTGTTTTTAAAATCCTTGCAAAACAACAACAACAACAATAATAATAATATGAGTAGACCAGCCACAAGTGGAGGTTGTTGCAGATACATTCATATTTTAATATAAACAGACAAATACAAACCCTAGTATTGGTGTGTCATATGTATATGTGTACATCAGTGTGATGTAAACAGTCTGGATGGCACTTCTCGAAGTGTGTAAGTTCATATCTCTGTGCTGCTGAAATAAAGCATGTCTGCTGACCTGTTCTGATCTTCTCGGTTTCTACAGGTTAAGGAGTAATCGCTCGATTTCCGTCAGCCACGATGCCTCATGAAAAAGGTCGTCTGTCTCCGGTGACTGACGCTGGTGCTGTCACCGTCACCGTGGACCACAGAAAAGCTCTGACAATCACAACGGCGGGGAAACTCGACAACCTTCAAGTATGCGCTTTCAAAAGTGTAAAGGTTTCTAGGTTGATTTGGAAAGCCGCGCTTATCCGGAGCAATTAACAAGCCAGGTAGCTGAGGGGCAAAAAGCGAAGCGTCGACGTTGTGGGAAAAAATAAACATCCCAGAGAGGATAACGAGTAAAAAAACAACAAAAAAAAACCCCTCTATCCGTCATGCTACACGTGATATGTTGTATAGATCGCATGATAGTCAAACAATGAATGCACTAATCCAACCTTTACACTTTTTAAAGCGGACCCAAGATCAGAACTCTTGAACCCAAGAGTCGAGACTCTGCAAGCATTTGTTGTGAAACATCACAGCCCGCCCGTTTCCTGTCAGCGTTATACACACTGGTGTCACGAAATATGTCTGATCCGATACCGATCCAGACTAGTATCCGATCAGTACAGTACGTTCATGCTGACTGGCTTTAAACACAAGCAACACGAGTCACCTGTAATAGCGCCTTAATTATCATTCCCCTCATCACCCACAGATGTAATGTTAGGAACAAAACATCTCAGAGAAGCAATAAAATAAATTACGCAGTAAGTATTCTCGAGTCTAAAAGAATGTCTGGGATAGTAGTGTATGAAATGAAATGAAATGAGTTAAGAGTCTGATGGCCTGTGAGACAGACGTGTTCGTGAACCCGAGACCAGACACTCTGTAGTGTTCTTCCAGATAGGATTGTGAACAGTAACTTCCTGTAAGATGTTTTAAAAACCATTATTATCACAATACAGATGACTTATTATTATTATTATCATTACCAAGTGGAAATGTGTGTGTGTATCAGACTGGAAATCCATTGAAAATCCACAAGAGAAAAGGACTCTTCGATGAATGTGTGGATGCAGACGTGGCAAAAAGTGGAAGAAAGCACCCCAAGGTGAGGAAGGTAAACCGAGGAGCTACACAAGATGTATTTGTGGCTGTACTGGAAATCCGACACTGATTCTACACTCACTAGGCACTTTATTAGGAACACTACACTAATACAAGGTAGGGGGTTTGCTGATGGACAAATCCCAGCCACTGGAGGGTCGCATGAGTGGACGGTGTGCTCTCAGAGTCCAGAAAATCCTGGAAGAGGGTAAATTGTGGTGATGAAGGGATGCACATGTTCAGCAACAGTACTCAAATAGGCCGAGGCGTTCAAAGACACGGTTGATTGGTTTTAACGAGCCCAAAGTGCACCAAGAAAACATTCCCCACACCATCACACCACCTCCACCACCCTGGACTGTTGACACAAGGCAGGATGGGTCTATGGATTCATGCTGTTAGTAGGTGTACAGGTGTTCCTAATAAATTGCTCACTGAGTCTATCTTTACGATAAACAATAAAGTTATCAAAGATATTTATGCTTCCGTTAGATCCACTGGACACAGCTGGCAGCTAACGGAGCATCATCGGTGTCAGCTCATCGCCATAACGGGAGACAAACAGACGAACACGACCGGAACAATTCCACAATGTCTGAGATCAAGAGGTAACAGACACCACCTTAAAATCCGTGTAAAAACATCCTGTCACTTTGACAGCGCCGCAGAAAGATGTAGATGATCGTGGCGAGCACGGAAAAGAGCGTGAAGTCAGCAGCATGAGTCGAATTATTAATGAGTGTCGAATTCAAGGAGATTCAAGAGCTTTTGGATCGACATGATATGTGTGTATATAAATACAAAGTTAGTGTTAGACGCAGAAGCGTATTCTCTTGGTGGCTTATCTATAGTCCCAGACTTGTTTTGATAGCTCCTTGGTGATGCAGTTTGTTGAAGTGAGTGGGTTTATTATTATTATTATTATTATTATTATTTTTTTTTAAAGCAGTCTCTGGGACGTTGTACAGGTGAAAAACATTTTCCTTAATACGGATTTACCCTGTGGATAAATCTTCATCCACGTTTTTTTAATTATTTTTATTTTTTGGGAATTGTGCACAGTATACCTGAACCAGTTTAACTGCAAAGTTTTTTCCCCACCTTTTTCAACACACGTGAACGCTTTAAAAAAAAAAAAAAATCACGAGTGGGGTATTACTGGTGTATTTTATATTGTAGATTAAAACGTGAAAATATTTCGAGTTTATTTCAGGCTTTTAACCAAAATCCCATTTAAAAAAAATCCCATTGATTTGGGTTTTTTTTTTTTTTCCATCCCTACACCACTCTATAGACTAAAAAAAAACCAGGAGTATACCGATGCTTAACGTTGAGGCTAGTGGGAAGTGTTTGTAGTTATTCCTAGCTGGGAATATATGGTCACTGTACGTTATCGCTCTCAAACACATAGATGTCCATTCATCATCATTAGGCCGTTTCCTAACATACTGTTCGTGTTCACTTAAGGAGCTGTAGAGTATACACACACACACACACACACACACACACACACACACACACACACACACCAGTGCCTCCCCTTGCTCTGCTGCTTTGCTTATCATTATCTCACCTTCTGTCTCATATTGCCACGACAGCGAGATAAACAGGCCGCTATTTTTGGCTGAGTGATTTTGGTGCATGATGTGGTGAAGCTCTTCTGAATGTCTGAAATGATTATTGATTTAAACTCTAGTTTTAAAAAATAAATAAATATGAAACAGCATGGCTTCTGTAGCGGATCCTGTGTTGCAGCCGGTCATGTGCGTTTCTTTCAGTTATATAGCTGAAGGAAACGCACAGAGAAAGTGACGCGTTTTCACAGACCATTATTATTATTATTATTACTTTTAAATTACTCTCTGGTAATTTATTAGGGAAGCGATGAAACGGCTTGTTTAAAAAAATAAAATAAAGTTACAGACGAAACCAGAGTGTTTAAAGACGAGTGTACAGATGAGTCGAAAGAAAACATAACCACTTTGAATCGATGTGTCATTTGCGGCCAGAAACGATTCACTAATGGTTCTGCGTTAAAGTGTTTGTGCCAAAGCTTGAATTTGAACACACCTGCCGTAGGTAAATGTTTTATAATAAGCTATTACATAATTACGACTTGCGTCGCGTGTCAAGTCCGGATGTTGGTTCTCACCTGTCGTGGTTAATTTGTGCTCTTTGAGACTTTGTAGATCTAGAATCATGTAATAAATGGATTTTATATTACTGACGTTCTGAACCTTTGAGGGCGTAATGTTTCTCTGTTCTACGTCAGACAGGGACTGGGTTGCGCGCTTGCTGTTGTCGTTTGTGCCCCAGTCGGGTACGTCAGTATTTTGTATATCTAAACGTAAACGTACGATCGCTGTTTTAGCCGACAGGTGAAAGTGACCTTGATGGACGTTTTCCAGACGGAAGAGGGGCAGAGATACCTGAGTAGCTGTGGGAGCGATACCGATGCAGAGAGACAGTCCTCGCGTAAACGAGGACCCAGGCAGAGGCGGAGTGAGAGAGGACCCTCGACGGTCAGGAGGAGAGCTAGAGCACTTCGCAAGGACCAAACCGAAACGACCGACACCGAGGGGAGCGAGAGGGACCTTTCCGAAAGAGTCCGGTGTACCGAACGATTCGGCGGTTCACCGAAACAATCCGACGAGGAAGAATCCCGTTCCCCGGGCGAAGGACGTCATAACCTGTCGCCTAAACACACCGACGCTGCAGATAACGAGCTGTGTCCGGTCGAGGAAAGTGACTCTTCGAGGCCTACGAGCGTCAGTCCTGTTCAGTCTGAAGAAGCTGATTCAGAACAGATCTCCGAAAGCTTAATCGCAGCCACACGCACTCCGTCACAAGCTAAGCAACCGAGTGGCTTCGACAGAACAGAATACCGGGATTCGGAGAGCGACGCAGTTCCCACTCAGGTGAGGTTTCATAATAACGTTCAATAAATCACCTGCTCTAAAGCAGGGGTTCGCAAACTTTATTTTCTGATTTCAAATCCCACGGTCTTCCCCAGCGTAGATTTATTTCATGAACGTACACTTGTCAGGCACTTTATTAGGAACACCTGTACAAATGTTGTTTCTGTAGCAAAAAACCAGCGCGAACGAAGCACGAGAATGTGCAGGAATTACGGGAGAAGAAGAGGGAGAGATTGAACAGGAGAGAGAAGAGGAGGAGGCTCTACAACAGAACGGAGAAGTGCTAGACGAAGGGGGCGGAGCCAGAGGCAGCGTCTTACGTCTGTCCACAGGGGCAGCTGAGGGCCAGTTGGCTGATGAAGAAGTCACACCCAGTTCCAGTCAAATGCCAGGCTCTGCACATAAACACGTCGGTGATTTGCAGCCCGTGGAAGTCAGACAGGCCGCTAAACCACAAACAATTGAACCCAGTGAGTGAGATCCTGAACAGCAGGCATGGGTCTCTATAAAAGACGTATAGTTATCAGACTGAGCGAAATACATGTTTCACCCTCTCTTCTCTCTCAGTTGTTCTTTCCAGCGAGGAGGAGGAAGTGCAGGAGGAGGAAGAGGAGGAGGAGGAGGACGGTGGGACATTGCACGTTCAAGCACTAGAGGGAGCCGTAGATCCACGCAGGCCTCAGAAGCCGGTACAGGCCACGGAGAGGGAAAAGATTCCAGACGTACACATTCTTCCCCGATCTGATATTACAGGCGCATACCCACACAGAAATACCCGCACTCTTCTCTCCTGCTTTTCGGAATATTTCCCTCAGAGTCGTCCGTTTAAATTAAAGATTATTTTGTAAATAAAACGTTAGTTTTCTAATGAAAGAAACGAATATGTCGGCACGATTTCACACGTCTAATCACACACCTTCAGATCAGAAGCGTTTTAAGATCATGAGAAGCATCTCAGCCGCGTGTCCACAAACTTTTGACCCGCAGTGTGTATCTTACTTGTACGCTATATTTCTCTCGCAGGTATTTCCTTTCCCATTTTCACGTTCAGGCTCCTCTCCAGATTTCGTTTTCAGTCCATCCTTAGTCCTTATAGTCATTGTTGAAATAAAAAAACAAAACAAATCGCACCGAGTCGTGCCGGGTTTGCTAACGGTTCTTCGTTCTTTTGCCGTGTCGGGTTCCGTGTAGGTTTCCAGCTTCGGGGACTCTGTTTTAAGCGGTTGTTCGGTGATGGAGCTTCAGTTCTCCGCCCTCTACATGGGAAGCCTCAGCGCCTTGACTAACGGGCTTGTAAAGGTAAACTAATAGCTGTACGACATTTTTCCTACGCATATACGGATCCAGCCGATGATGTGCGTGTCGTGTGTTCGTGACTATATTTGTTTATGTTGTTCTGTCTCTTGTAGATCACGGACGATACGATCACCATCTCGTGCAAAGGTACTCGGGGCGTTCGAGGCAAATCGTTTCAGCTGTGATCTCTTTATATCCCGTAACAGTTTGCTGAAATGAAGAGTTTGTGTATTTGTGTTCTTCCTTTATGTTTCATTTCCTTCTGTAGAGCCGTCAGGTGCCGGGGTAAAAACTTCCTTGGCGACAGAACATGTGCGCAAGTACAGCGTGTGGGACGGGCTTTTAGTGCAGGACAGCCGTATAGCTAAAGAACATGAAGTGCCGCCTCCATCTGTGCTTTTGATATGGCTGGATGAAGCTCAAGCACGACGCCTCTCCAGCGACTTGTCTGTCTTACTGCCAGGGACACGCCCAGGTGAGTCAGCTACACCGCTTTCTGATTCCTGAAATAGTTTCATCTCAGCCCCAGTACCCCACCCCAATCCCATAAAGAGGACATTGATTTGTTCATACGTTGTGCGTGTGTTTTTTCTTTTTTCTTTTCCTCTCTCTGCTGCAGCTGAGGGCAGCACATGCGTTGTACTGTGTGTGTCTGAACCCTTGAATGGAGTACAGGGTGCACTGCTCGCATCTATCATGGACATTGTAGGACTCCGACACGGAAACACCGAGCTTCTGACGCCACACACACACCCCGACAGTCTGAAGATTCTGCAGAACAGCCCAGACTCACACATGCTCCAACTGCTGCTTCCCGCCGCCTCGTGCGAGTCCGAGTCCAAGACCGCCCCGGCGCCGGCGCCAGCGCCAGCGAGCGCTACTGCAGCCTCGGCTAAGGTGTGTGACGCACCTGTGCCTCTTGTGGTCTTGTCTATACAGTCGACGGCATAATTATTAACACTTTTCAAAAATGTACAGCTTTTACTAAGAGGTGTAGGAGAAGCTTAATCGAATGTTAATTCGGGGCGCGCAGATTAAATGGAAAATGTCTTCCGCTGCACATGGTGGTGTTTATTTTATGTGGCCAAAAATATGTGGACACCTGACGGTCACACCAGACGGTTTGAAGCGATGTCTTCGTACGCTCGTATGCGTTCCTTCACCGGAACTGAGAGGCCCGAGCGTGTTCCAGCACGATGCCCACGCGCACAGATCGAGCTCCGTGAAAACGGTTTTGCCAAGGACGGAGTGGAAGAACTTTTAAGTGGTCTGGACAGAGCCCTACTGAACCCCTCTGAACACCTTTTGTGATGATGTGGAACGCCAACTGCGCCCCAGACCCAGACACTAACGCTCTTGTAGCCGAATGAGCACAAATCCCCACAGCCACGCTCCAAAATCTAGTGGAAAGCCTTCCCGGAAGACCGGAGGCTCTAGTAACGGTAAAGAGGACACCGACTCCATGGGTTTAGAATGTGCACACACGGGTGTGACGGTCAGGTCTCCAGTTTTGTCCTACTGTATATTAGGTTGTTTGTTTCTTTTTTATTTTCAGTAACAGTTCTATGGAACACTACGTGGATCACCATCATCTGAAATAATGTGTGTGTGTGTGTGTTCCCAGGACGCAGATGCCCAGCCAGACTCCAGTGTCTACACGTTATGTCAAAGCCGAGGTCAGAGTGCTTACAGAGTGTCCTTGGCACATAAACCAGGAGCAGACTGGACTCAGTACCGTCACTGTGGTCCTGCACGCAGGTACGCAGTCCAACTGTAACAACCTGCTCACTATAGCGAGTGTAGTGTTGTGGGACAACACAGAAAAATACATTTTGTTAGGTCCTAAAGCATGGTACTGAGCATCTGGTGCACTTATGAAATCTTGCAATGTCCAACTAAATAGCCTCCTATTTATTTATTTATTTATTTATTTATTTGTTTGTTTGTTTGTTTGTTTGCACATTTTACTAGTGAAGTGTGACGGCAGTCGGGGTGTGAGTTAAGACCGGAAGATAAACGTATCACATAGTCAGTCAGAGTCCCCTATTTTATCACCCGGAGACCAAAGCACAGTTGTTTTCTCTCGGCTCATTTCACACTTCACTTTAAACCGCCGCCTAAAACAGATTATTTTTATTTATTATGATCCCTCGTCTATTTTTTAATCATTTTCTTTTTTTTTTTTTTTTTTTTTAGGTTGATCCAGTTTCCTCCACCACCGTCTAAAGGAGCCATAACCGTGACCACCGAGGACCTGGAGTGTTTAGATAGCGGGGAGTTTCTCAATGACGTCATCATCGACTTCTACCTCAAGTAAGGTGTCGCGTTCACCTCATGGTTCGCACCCAAATACACATTCATACTAACACACGTTTAGAAAATCTGTGAAAATTGTATGTGGTGTTATTGTTTGTTGAAAAGCATAGTGAGAGACACCGTGTGTGTGTGTGTGCTACTTTACAGTATAACCGAACTGTTTGAAGCAGCCCGTGTTAATATAAATCTGTACGTGGAATTGTGTGTTGAAGGTATCTGTTGGTAAAGAAGGCTCCTCATGCTTCAGTGAGAAGATCTCACGTTTTTAGCAGCTTCTTTTACAAACAGCTCACACGGCGTGACAACGCTAATGAAGACAGCATCAGCACACCGTAAGTGGGCAGAGGAGAGGGCGGAAAGGGCAGAACAACACACAAACCTTTTCAACCTTAAAAACAACCGCTTCACAGCTTTGAGAAAAGTACGGAGCGACGTTTTTTATTTCCCGACCAATCAGGTCGCGGCGTATAGGGGCAAGGATATAGTCATAGACATTTCACCCCAATGTTTTAAGATGTAGCCGTCAATAACAGCTTTGTTAGTTCATATATATATATATATATATATATATATATATATATATATATATATATATATATATATAATATGTATATATGTGTGTGTGTGTGTGTGTTATTAGATTTTCTCTATGGTAGTAAGTCAAAGGATGGTGCATTTGTGTGTATCTGCATGTAAAATTGTGCATGTGTGTGTGTGTTAGAGCCCAGCTCAGGAGGCACCAGCGGGTCAGGACATGGACACGTCACGTGGACATATTTGAAAAGGATTTCCTGTTTGTGCCCGTCAATCAAGAGTGAGTACTACTCATGCGTCGATATGGATGAATACACGCACCTTCCCTTGTCGGAAAATTTTCTGTCTAACATTTGTGTTCTGTCAGCTGGAATACGTGTCCAATTCAGTTGCTGATGTTGTTCTGTTTGATATTGTAGAGCTCACTGGTACCTAGTAGTGGTGTGTTTCCCTGGGCTGGATGAGCCTCATTATGTGGAGAGAGGAGACCATGCCTCGGCGCACGTCGAGACCGAAAACGCCGACGATACCACAGCTCAGAGCGAGTCTCAGCATGGAGACGGGGACACAAATTCAGGTACGTTCCACCCGAATGACAGTATTGAGCATTGTCAGTATTTTTTTTTCTTTTCTGTTTATTGTTGCACATTTAAAGACAAACGTTGCTTTTCTCACCATAGGTGAAAATTCTTCCAGGTCTGTTTCTGCTCTGGCTCCACCAGTAAGTCACCTGAGAATTTAAAACTAAAGCGTGCATAATATTCTCATACTGTGTAGTATATCCTTATATTGATATGTTGAACACTTGCCGTCTGCATCTTCAGACCTGCACAGAAAATACCTGTAAACGACGGACGGTCTGTAAGAGGTATGTCTGAGAGTTCGTGTTCTTGATATATAGAACAAGCGCGTTAGTAGAAACCTGACCAATCAGATTGAAGAATTTCTATGGTATAGCAGGTATTAATACAGGTATTAAACGTGTGACTGCATTTCCTTCAGACCCTGCATTCTCATCATGGACTCTCTGAAGGTGTCTATTCACGAGCGTGTCTTCAAGCTCCTGCGCGAGTGAGTGTTTGCCGTCCTGTCGTTACTTTATTCACGTTGTATCATGAAGCGACAAGACGTGCATCTGTATTTATTGTAAATAATGAACACTGCATAACTATTTGAGAATTTTCTGAATTATTAATATAGTGTTCCTAATAAAGTGCCCAGTGAGTTTAAGGGTTTTGAGTGCCTCTATTCTCAAAATATGAAAAAAACAGAACCGACGATGCAGTTATTTGTGACTAGTTAGAACAGTAAGGAACCTAGAACCGAACCTTGTGGTACTGCAGTCGTGAATCGAGAAGATTAAAGAGCACGATATGTGTTTCCGTGTGTGTTTAGGTATCTGCAGGCAGAGTGGGAGGTAAAAAGAGGTGGACATCGAGACTTTAGTGCCGAGCGGATGGTGGGCTCACACTGCAGAGTCCCCCTGCAGGACAACAGTAGTGACTGCGGTCTTTATTTACTGCAGTATGCAGAAAGCTTTTTACAGGTAAACACAAACCATACATATACAGACATTTGTTTATCTGCTTTATTATCCCAAGCCCCCCCTCGCTTAACAAGTGTGACGTACATGGATTTTACATCTTTGCAGGATCCTGTAGTGCACTTTGACCTTCCACTGAAGCTAGAGTGTTGGTTTCCACGACAGAAAGTACGTGAGAAGCGAGAGGAGATTCGAGATCTTGTGTTACACCTGTACCGATTTCAGCAAGGCTCTCTGGGAAACGACAGCTCAGACGACGGGAAAGAAATAGGAAATATAGTTTAGTAGCATAAAGCAGTAAGGAGAATAGACTTATTTTTTTCCTTATTTTTATTTATCATGTTTTATTTCCATTGTTCTTAGGTCTTTTATGTCTTTTTATGCTTTTGTACATCTTAATGCAAAAACTGTAATAAATTTTTCATCATGATGTGACATACATCGTCTCGTTTTACTAATGTAAACACCTTGTAAACTGTGTAGGACCTTAAATAACTCTGCCCGGGCATGTCTTAAAATAGACTGTCTTAGCTAGATCGCCTTAGTGTGGTAGGTTTTACATGTGATTGTGGTGAGGAAGGGACAAGGAGTGGGTTTGGTTGAAATCTGGCTTTCGGATAGGTCGTCAATAAGGTGAAAATGTACGGTTTATACTAATCAGACAGGCTGAGATTAGACAGACCCAGGAAACTCGGTCTGCTTGTTGAGCGGAAGTGTAATTTGTAGGCAAATTATTGCAGTCAAAATGAATTGACCGCCAATACAAATCAGGTTTACTGTCAAAATGTACAGCCTTTCAGCTGTTTGTGATGACCAAATCAAACAAAAGCAAGTTGAAATAGTACAACACAACGAATGCTTCAAGTGGCTTCCTCAAATTCAACTGGATTACATAACTATTACATACTATGTAGGGGGGTGTAAACTTTTGAACGGGATGATCGGTGTAAATTGTTTTGTGTAAAGATTTTATTTCATTTAGTACCTCCCTTCAGACGCTAAATAAGATAGTTACATGTCTCCCAGAAGACAAAATACGAACAATCTACACCGATCATCCTGTTCAAAAGTTTACACCCCCCCATCCCGCCCGGGTCTTAATGTATCGTGTTGCCTTCTTGAGCATCAGTGAACGTTCGCACCTTTTGTAATGGTCATGTACGAGTCCCTCAGTCGTCCTCAGTGTGAAAAGATGGATCTCGACATCATATAGCCGCTTTTGGAAAGGGGTCAAATATGCAGAAGATGCTGGAAAAGCAAAGAATGTGTAGGACCTGGAGGATTTTTCTGAAGAACAGTGGGTAGTTTAACTGCTCAGGACAAACAAGGGACTTGTGTACAACTCTCACAAAACATAAACACATCATGTTGTGGATCATCCAGGTAACGACACACACTATTAATAATCAAGGGTGTGTAAACTTTTGAACGAGGTGATTTTTATAAATTCAGCTATTGTCTGTTATCTGTTAAACATCTCTTATGTGAAATAGTTTATTCAGGGCAGGACTAAATAAACAACAACATGGGATTTTTATGATCTGTCTTATTTTGTTAACAGTGCTAAGATTTAGCAAGGGGTATGCAAACTTATGGGCACAACTGTCTGTACGTGTATATATATATATATATATATATATATATATATATATATATATATATATATATAATACCTCATGTTGAGAGTGAAGATAATCATTGTGGTAACACTACAGAATTTCCACCAACAATCCAGGCCTTCTTTCTCTCCCTTTCTTTGCCAACTGCTCCTTAACTCCAGTCGCTCAGGTAGTTCCTGAATAGCTGCTCTAGAGGATTACCAAACAAGATTAGAGAGCAAACAAAGTGCATAGTACCATCTGTCTTCTTGCGAAAGGAGTTTTGGCCACACAGACGTCACAGACCAAACGTCGTCAAAACAGTATTATAGAAAGGCCCTCAATTACCTAATGAGAGTGATGTATAGTGAGCTGTGGCAGATCCATGGAACTGTGGGATTGCTCCTTGCTGTGTCGTAAAAACACAGATTTGTGCTGCTGTCTTTAAAACAACCTTATTTTCTAAGCCTTGGCAGCTGACCAGAGAGGAGTCAACATGTGTCACCGTGTATGGACGTCCAACTTGTGCTTTATAGCCAGCGTTTTCGCTATGGGTCAGTTGGATATTAGTACTGGTATGTATCTTTGGTAGTTCTTGGGCTGTTGCTGTTTCCTTCTCTCTCTCTCTCTCTCTCTCTCTCTCTCTCTCTCTCTGTAGTCCATTCTGGAGAGATGGTAACCATCTAGGAACGATTATACACAGTTCTCTAAACCAAAGGTTAGTCAGTATTCCTACAAAGTGTGCGAGTGTCCGTATGTGGTCCATTCAGCCAAGGGATGTAAAACTTCTCTCCATATTCATTTTGAATTGAAAGTACGTACTGGTAGATGATCACAGAAGACTGAATTTGGCCAGATGTTCTCAACTATAATACCGGAGACCCCCTGCCCACACAGTGTGCAGATATCTGTAATCTGGTATTCTGTACGTGAAGTCTGAATTAGAAAGGGCAATGTGATTGGGATTCATCTAACTTTATAGGAATAGATTTGTGGGAAAATTATCGCGCGTTTGCTAGCATTTCTGAAGGTTTTTAGGATAGTGGACCCCTGGACCCCAGGACTGAGGATTGAGACTCCTGCTTTAGTCCTGGTTGGGAACGTTTATATGGAGTTGTTTAATCTAGAACATCTAGAACAGGAGTAAAATCTTTGCAGATGGACAAATAAACCTTGTGAGTCTGAGACAGGATATTTCGCAGAACTGATATATATATATATATATTTATATATATATATATATATATATATATATATATATATATATATAGTAGATAGTAGATATATAATTATTAGTGCAATCTTGATATGATTCTCCAGCTTCAGAACTATACACAGCTGTTCTAACTCTCCATCAAGCCAGTTTAGAACCCATCCCTATAAAACCGCTCAGAGCTGTGTGCCATTTCAATTTTTTTTATTTTTTTTATTTTTTATAAATCTTTATATTTTTATAGATGAAGCTAACTGCATCACCAAACTAAGAGAGCTGGATAAATTGTCCCAGAGCTCTCATATTTCATGGGCAGAAACTCAATCTCAAGCACCCGAGGAACGAGGACTCCTGGCACGACAGAAACGAAACCTCCTTCTGTCCAGCGGAGTGCAACTCTGTTCCCAGGAGACTCTGCAGCAAGCCATAGCCAGCCATCTCATATATTACCAGCTGAGAGGTGAGAACGCTGTTGGCTGCTTAGACCGATATCCTTTCATTGTCTGTCTGGACTACTGTAGTGAACAATAATTCCATTTGCTATTAATAATAATAATAATAATAATAAGGAACACGAGAGTAATTCAGACAACTGATTTGTTGTAGCGTTGCATTTTGACTGTGTATTATCATAAGCATGAGAAACTGAAGGACAGGAATCAGTCACACACTTGTCTATTTCAAAATAGGCTCTTATTTGTGTCAGCTGCCAGATATGAGAATCTTCTGAATGCTGTAAATGTAAATGTAAAAGTCCACAGCTGAGATTGGAGTGGACAGGAAAATCCAGGCGAATCACACAGAACCTGACCACTGAGCTAAAATCAGTTCATTCTCCAGCAGAGACTTTATACTGTATATTATAAAAGTTGGCTTAACCCTTAGTATTATGAGTCTTTATTGATCACATTACAGCACAGTGAAATTCTTTTATTCGTATACCCCAGCATGTTAGAGTCAGAGTGCAGGGTCAGCCATGATACAGCGCCCCCTGGAGCAGAGAAGGTTAAGGGCCTTGCTCAAGGGCCCTACAGTGGCAGCTTGGCAGTGCTGGGGCTTGAAACCCCGACCTTCTGATCAGTAACCCAGAGCCTTAACTGTCACGCCTCCACTGCCCCCCACAGCCGCCTCCTGAAAGAAGTAGCTGGAAAATTGGTATTTTTAGATTAACGACAGGACAATAAACTCAAAGTTCAAGCAGTTAAACCTCTGCAGTAGTTTTCCGAAGCGAGCGCTTTGAGTTTGAGCCAACATCAGAGTTCCTGTACCAAGTTCTTTACTTCATTGTTACTCCAAACAAATAATCATGATGATAAACAGTATACTCAAGACATGTTTACAACACTAGAAATTTCTGTTTATTTCCTCACAAAGGTTTTGCATGATACAATACAGATCCTTGTGTTGGATTAAATGTATTCTGATGTTCATAAACCTAAGCCAACAGGAACGTTGTTCTGCTTTGTGAATAAACAAACGGAAAGCTCTTCTTATGAAGGAAAGATTGCCCTGTTTACATTGTTTATTAGTCTGATATTATTTACACACGATTAGATGGCTTTAATCTCTTCCATCGGGTTGTAGTGCGCTGGTTTCTTCCCAGACGTAGCTTTCGGTCTCAGTAATGATCATGTAAGGACACGGGCTGTTGATGCCGGTGCTGGTGGAACATTTGTACTGTTTTGCAATAGTGCCAACTTTGTGAGCTCATATGAGCGATTTCTTCACCGACGTACCAGACACCAGGGGCGTTAGCTGGACTGTTAATCATCCGAGCCCAGATTCATGTCCGTGGAAAAAACTTCTAAAAACATGCTTGTAAATAGAAAGTTTGCATGCATGTTTTTTCTCGCATGTGAGGGATACTTGCTTTGAAAATTGGACAAAAAGTTGTAGCCTGTTTGTCATAAAACTGTTATCACTATTTGCAGGACTACCAGACCGATAAAATACGAAACCTTTTGGCTAGGCTAGTTTCAGACGATGTTAGTGTTTCAATTTTAACACCTTTACTAGTAAAATAATAATAATAATAATAATAATAATTTTTTAATCACTGTATATCAATTTTTCCCCTCACACAAACTGACTGTGCCTCACACCTCCAGGGTCGGGGGTTCGATTCCCACCGGGGCCCCGTGTGTGCATGTTCTCCCCGTGCTGCGGGGGTTTCCTCCGGGTACTCCGGTTTCCTCCCCCAGTCCAAAGACATGCATGGTAGGCTGATTGGTGTGTCTAAAGTGTCCGTAGTGTATGAATGGGTGTGTGAATGTGTATGTGATTGTGTCCTGTGATGGATTGGCACCCTGTCCAGGGTGTACCCCGCCTTGTGCCCGATGCTCCCCGGGATAGTCTCCAGGTTCCCCGTGACTCTGAACAGGATAAAGCGTGTAGAAGATGAATAGATAGATGGATGGATGGACAAACATTGTGAGAGCCAGCGTTTGGCAGGATTGAGACCCGTCAGCCAATAAGACACGAATATTTCCATGTATTTTCCTGTAAACCCTGCCTGATTGGTCTTGCCTCTGCTCACTGAAGATAAAATACAACACTCCGTTCAATTCAATTCAATTCAATTTTATTCGTATAGCGTTTTTAACAACGGACATTGTCTCAAAGCGGCTTTACAGAAACATCTAAACACAGGATAGAGATTTTAAGTGTGTGAATATATCCCTATTGAGCGAGCCGGTGGTGACGGTGGTGAGGAAAAACTCCCTAAGATGATATGAGGAAGAAACCTTGAGAGGAACCGGACTCAGAAGGGAACCCGTCCTCATCTGGGTAACACCGGATAGTGTGAAAGTCAAAGAAAGGTCATTATGGTGTTTATATGAAGTCTGGTTTGTTGAACTAGTCCATTGTTCACTGATGATATAAAATTACTGCACTGACGTTCAGAGGTGTAGTGACAAACTGCTCCAAGTGGAGAATTATTCGGGGCTAAAGAAGCTCTGAATGCCCAGGCCGGGTCACGCCCCTGCCAGACACTGCAGTTTCACACTCACCCACACACATGCAACACCGCCAGTCAAACATACACAGCTCACTGCGTTATATTTGAAATGGACATCTGGATTCCTGCCTGGTTGGACTACGTGGGTCAGTGTTTATACGCTTTATACACTAGTGTGTTTTTCGCTTAGCAAAACAATAGACGGCTACTTTGCCCTTACAAACACAAACCAGAGTAACACTAACATTGAAAATAAGAGACGTACTGTATGTCCAGCCAGGTATATGAGGTAAACAAGTACAACACGTTGTAGGGTATTGTATATAAGACGCCCAAAAGTCTCAAAAGTCTATTTTCTCTCACCATCTTTGTTTGAAATGAGAGTTACTGCGTTTTTACCTTGGTAAAGATAATCAAATGAAATGATGGATAACGGTCTTTTGATGTGCAAGACTTAATCGTAGTGCCTTAACCGTGTGACACCTTTTGAACACCTACTGTATAATCGGGCCTTTATGACACATTCATAACCACGGTATTGCTATAAAATTTCCTAAATGAATGCTGGATAACATATTGACATGAATTGACATGATTATGTCAATAGTAGACCATGTATTAGTTAAGTATTTAACTATAGTCATGTGAACTCTAGATAACTGGCAGTGTTCCCCTTGTTCAGAATGCAAATGGACCACCAACACTTTTGTTAATAAACAATCAATTCCAAGCTCTCATATGAAGTGCCGTTAGTAAAGGTAAGCTAATAACGTGGAACATTAGCATAAAAAAAAGAAAAGAAAAAAGACTTGTTTGTCACTGAAGGAATCTTCTGGCCCTCTAGCAGTATCCTGTTTTCGCGTACATGTCTGCAGTCTTTTCTTTATCGTTCGTTGTTAACGATCAGAATTGGTATATTTTTGTATCAGTGTGCCAGGAGGTAATATGGGAAGCGTTCAAGATTTTCTTGGACCGCATACCTGTAGACGAGGAATATCAGCACTGGATGAGCCAATGTCAGACCGGGACAATCAGTACAAGGGAGATTGGCGTTACAATGAGCCAATCAGAGGAACATCTGGCTCTGATTCACAGCGTGAGTAGGAGTGTTGTAGTTATAAGACAACCTGTGTGACTATGAAAATGCTGTAGCAAGAAGCATGTAAATATACGTGGCGTATTCATACTAGGACGTATAGAGGTAGTTTTGTAGGAGATGTCTCTGTGACTTCCTTTTTTCATCTATCTCTGTAGAGGCTGGTTCAATTTGGACTGAAAAAGTAAGATACGTCACAAGCTGTCTATCGTTCCATATCCTTATTCCAACCAAATACCCATAATAAACACATTACCTTTTCCCTTTCATTTCTGTGGCATCCCACTCATACTTCGTCTCTGTCTCTCTTTTGTCTTCCGTGACACAACTAAGACCCATGTGTACATGCACGTGCTCTTAACCCACCGGCTTTACCTACTTATCACACCAAATATGAGCGCTAGCTGCAGAATAATATATACGCCATATTCACACAGAGGGCACTTTATTAGGAACACTATACTAATACTATGTAGGATCTCCATTTGCTTGCAATTCTTCATAGCATGGATTCCACAAGATGTTGGAAACATTCTTTTGAGATTCTGACGTCAGAATTCATGCTGTTGGTACCAAATTCTCATCCTAACATCTGTGTTCCTCAGCAAAACTGGACATTCATCAGACCAGGCTACGTTTCTCCAGTCTTCACCTGTCCAGTTTTGGTGAACCTGTGCTCACTGCAGCCTCAGCTTTCTGTTCTTGTCTGACAGAAGAGGAACCCGACGTGGTCTTCTACTGTTGTAGCCCATCCTCCCCGAGGTCCGACATGTTGTGCATTCTGAGATGCTTTTCTGCTCACCGCAGTTATACAGAGTGGTTATCTGAGTTACTGTAGCCTTTCTGTCAGCTCGAACCCAGCTATCCATTCTCCACTGATCTCCCTCATCAACAAGGCGTCTCCGTCCTCAGAACTGCCCTCACCGGATGTTCTTCTTTATCGCACCATTCTGAGTAAACTCTACACACTGCTGTGTGTGAAAATCCCAGGAGATCATCACTTATAGAAATACTCAATCCAGCTCGACTGGTACCGACAATCATACCACCGTTAAAATCACCGAGATCTGTCACGTATCTGCACGATTTTATGTATCGTACTGCTGCTACACGATTGGCTGTTTAGATTGGCCAATTGCACGAATGAGTAAGTGTACAGGTGTTCCTAATAAAGTGCTCAGTAGTGAGTGTATGTAAAACAGCAACAGTATTCCCCTCGTTATTTAGTTTTACTCTTTGTGTGTGTTTTTAAATCACTTTAAACAGCAAAGTATATGTTTTATCCTGTTTTACATATTCAAAACGTACATATTATTGGCACCCAATCAAATTCTGCTGTAGATGCTAATCTTCATAGAGTGATTCCAGTGGATTTCCATGCAGCCCAGGAAGGCAATTTAGTGAATACAATGATTCAGGCATTTATTTACAACAATTCTTGCATCAAATGACTGGAAATTGAGTTGGAGTAGTGCAAATGGTATGTGCTTGATAAAAGTTACTACAGTACAGGACTTGTGTATGTACATAAATCACATAAACGACCTGATGCTGTATTTCATTTCACAGGCGTCAGTGTGAGTCATCCAAAGAACAGGACCTCAGCCCTTCAGGTCTGTCCTGCACATTTGGTCTTGTTTGTGCAATGGGTAAAATCACTTTACGAATGTTCACAGTATGTATGAATGTGTACGGATAAACTCATGGTTCGTGTTAGATTCATATCATATCATTAAAACACGTCTCCTTCATGTTCAATGTAGACGGGTCAGTGGGTACGCTATCCACAGAGGTCATTTCAGGCATGACCCTAGCAACCCTGGATGAAATGGGCTTAGAATCCTGGCAAGTTCTGACAGCATCATCTGGCACCACAATTTCGGAAGAGCACAGTGAGGTCAGTCGTGGCTAAGAGTGTATTTGGATTTTATTCGTGGGGATCGGGTGCACCATCTACAGTCAGTCTGCTGTTTGCAAGTATGAAGTAGGCCTAGAGGAAACGAATTAGCCGACTGTTTTGGTTGCAGGTCAGTAACGCTATAGAGCGCATTCCTGTGACGATACATCCGACAGTGGAGTATAGAATGAATCTCACCGGGATACTGAAAGGAGAGCGATGGAGAGTGCAGCTCTCAAACCCAACCAGCAGCCAATATTACACACTCTCTCAGCATTTTAGTGAGAAGGTATCATCTACACTCACTCACAAACGCATTCACTCTTACTCCTACACTTTAAATACTGTTAATGTTACATATGCATTTATCAGTTTATACGTGGTGTCTCCAGGTTGCAGCTGCATTGGAGAAGCTGGATGAATTCAAGAGCGTATCTGTACTGGACTTCAGGTGTGTAAGTGTAGGTTCTGATATTTATTTATTTATTTTAAAAATTATATATATATATATATATATATATATATATATATATATATATATATATATATATATATATATATATAAAACAAGGAAAGGTATTGTAGGAAAAAAACTGCACAAACTTTTATTTGTGTAGTAGATAGATAGATAGAGAGATAGAGAGAGATAGATAGATAGAGAGAGAGATAGATAGAGAGATAGATAGAAAGATAGAGAGAGATAGATAGATAGAGAGAGATAGATAGAGAGATAGAGAGAGATAGATAGATAGATAGAGAGAGATAGATAGAGAGATAGATAGAAAGATAGAGAGAGATAGATAGATAGAGAGAGATAGAGAGAGATAGATAGAGAGATAGATAGAAAGATAGAGAGAGATAGAGAGAGATAGATAGATAGAGAGAGATAGATAGATAGAGAGAGATAGATAGAGAGATAGATAGAAAGATAGAGAGAGATAGATAGATAGAGAGAGATAGAGAGATAGAAAGATAGATAGAGAGAGATAGATAGAGAAAGAGATATATAGATAGAGAGAGATAGAGAGAGAGATAGATAGAGAGAGATATATAGATAGAGAGATAGAGAGATAGATAGATAGAGAGCTAGAGAGAGAGAGATAGAGAGATATATAGATATATAGATAGAGAGATAGAGAGATAGATAGATAGAGAGAGAGATAGAGAGATATATAGATAGAGAGATAGATAGAGAGATAGATAGAGAGAGTGAGTCCTTGGGCACTTCACTGAACCCCAAGTTGCTCCTGATGGCAGCTCTGCTACCATTGCAGATTCAGCAACACATTACTAATAACTAATTAAGGTTAAAAAAGTGCTATGTAAGTGCAGAACATTAAGGGTAATTAGATCAGTTCCATTTGCTTTAAAAAGTTTTTGGCCTTGTGAATATAAAGTGTCCTGTACACAGTATGCATCGTGCCTGTGTTTGTCTTCAGGCCTCAGTTGGATACTTCTGGGTGAGTCCAGTCTTTATTATTGATTCGTTTAATTCTTTCTGTAATATTTCACTTCAGAACTGAATGTCATGGCTCTGCAGGTCTAATTCTAGTCCAGGGGTGTCCAATCTTATCCGGAAAGGGCCGGTGTGGGTGCAGATTTTCATTCCAACTGAGCAGACACCACACCTGATTCCACCTGTTTAATCAGTTGATCCTGGCCTTCAATAGACTCAGGTGTAGCTTGTGCTTGGATGGAATGAAAACCTGGACCCACACCGGAACTTTCCGGATAAGATCGGACACCCCTGATCTAGACCGATGTGATCTGCAGAATAGACCCATGCTTGTGTGTACTGTGTGTTTGCGCTAATTGCAGTTGGTGTGATTACGTTTTAGATACAGGTTGCCAGATTCAAGCTTTAATAACATGATGTCTTACATGAGCCTTACAGTATCACTATAGAGTTCCTGATACTCGCCTCTTACTTTATGGCCTCGTTTTGGAGCAGCTGGGATGGTTGAATAACTGCTGAGTAGTTTTTTCTTTTCTGGGAATTTAACAAGTGTTCTTGTCCTTCCAATAAAGCATCCAGCTGAATTATTGTTTAGACAGCAGGGCGGATGGTTAGTAGTGTGGATGTAATGTTAGTGCAGTATATTATGGACTGAAGGATAGATATACAGTACACTTGTGTTCTCTTTACAGTGGAGAGGCAGTATTGGTGAACTATGTAGTGTCCCTTCAGACACTGGGACAGGAGATCAGCAGTGAAACTCTGGACTTCATCAACATGCAGTTGAACATGATGGAGGGAAACTTCAGTGATGCAGAAAAACCCACCGTTCTCCACACCATCGCTGACCTGCATGTCTACATCACAGACGCCCTGCTTGGTACACAGCGCTGTTAATAACTGTAAATGAATTGAATGATTGCAGTCTAGACTTGTCTAAAGTGGATTTATTATTTGCAGAGGAAACATCTCCAGAGGAAGCCCAACCTACAAAGGGAGCTGAGATAACGGTAGGTCAAAGATTACAGTACTGATGTGTACTGATTAAGAAAGGAATCAAACACTTTGAGACATGCTGTTATAGAGAAGTGATCGACAAAAAAATGACCTATTCCATTTATAATTACGTTTCATGTTGTGCAGTGTCCATGAAACAAGCTAGTGCTGGTTATCGCTTACATTATGGCAGCTCATATTGGAACAGTTGTTCCCTCACCAGTCTTTCTTTTTTCACTCTCTTGCCTAAGACTAAAACAAACAAACAAACAAAAAAGAAAGAAAGAAAGAAAGCAGCTCGTGACATTATTGAGACACTGCAAAGCTCAAAGTCCTCTGTCCCGAAGACTTTCCCAGAGGAGAAAACTTACTGACCGATATGGAGCCCTGACACTCTAGACTCCTCCTATAAATGTTAAAGTGCACCTATTATGGTTTTTCAAATATTCCCTTTCATGTAGTGTGTTCTATACGTAGCTGTTTGTGAATGTAAAAACGTCTGCAAAGTTTCAAAAATCGAAGCGCACGACAAACGGAGTTATCGACTCCCAAAAGAAGGAATCGATTCTGAACAGCTGAAACGAGTCGTTAGTGATTCCAGACTTTACTTCCTGTACTAACCTACGTAGGTTTGTAACAAAAAGCCTCGCCTCTGGTCTTCATCGGCTGCTCGCTGACAGACGGAGATGAAACTTGTTACAGCAGTGGGCGTTTCCTTTTCGAAACACGCTGACAGCGGTAGACCAATGCTCTCTGAAAGGAGGAGTTTAGAACGAATCATTTAATGAGTCGTTTGTGACACTGGTGGGGGGGAAGGTAATGCTGCAGTTTAAATTATGAGCACGTTGAAGTGTTTTTGACCTCGGATGCGTGTAAATCTATTGTATGAGAGCTTTAAAACAAAATTAGGCACGTTTCAAATCCATAATAAGTGCTCTTTAAATGAACATGCTTTTCTTTGTTAAATAATAACATATTAAAAGTCACGGTGAATGAGTTTTTACTGATTTGAGAATTCAGTAGAGCTGAGGTCTGTTGTTTTGTCGACTGTGTTGTTTTTAGTATGAGAGACAAACTACAACAATGACACAAGGATTCCCTGGAGAGGAAGCAGAGGAAGATTCCAGTTTATTTGAGGAAGTGACTGATGTCACTATACAGCCACACCTCACTGATCAGGCCAGCACCTCAGAGGGTATGCACATACACCCAGCCATACACCCAGGTCAAGTTCCTTATCGATTTTGCAGGACACTTGTGTAAATATTCTCTGCTCCGTGTGTGTAGATACTAAGCTGAAGGAAGACGTGCATCTATACAGTGCTGTGGAAACTCAATCTCTGCCCAGTGTGACTCCTACCGTGGCCTCCAACCAAGCTGCTGGTTCCACAGATGCTGTTTCTGGTGATGAGACTTATCAACGAGACGACATTCTTGAAAATGACCCGTCCGAAGATAGTGGAGAACACGCTGGAAAAATGGATGAAGACGCATCTCTTTTAACCGACACACCTCTAGCGAGGGATTACGAGTTCTCCATCTTTACCACTATAACTGAGTATCTAGAAGAATTTCTGGCACCACCTAGTCCCACACCAGCCACAGCAACAACAGAATCAGCAGCAGCAAAAGACCATACACTTACAGGGACAGACAAACGGCAAGAAAACTCTCTAGAGGAAGAAGAGCTTGTGACTCCTCCCCAAACAGCAAAAGATGTAGAAGATGCTGAAGTTCCTACACAAACAGAAGTGGAAATGGCTATGGAAGTGACCGAAGCCTCTAGAGAAATACACAAGGCTGTTACTCTAGCAGGAATAAAAGACGTTAACAGTTTCACAGTTAAAACGAAAGAAACGCCGAACGTTGAAAGAGAAGATTTTGATGTTTCCATAGTAATAAACGGAGACGAGTATGGGCTTGCTATGGAAACAATTACTCCAGCTATTGAGATTCATGAAGAGGAGATCCCCACAGAAGCTCATTCTGTTCACCCCATACATCTCTCTCCAGATAAAGAGTTTGTTCCCACCATGCCCTCTGAAGTCACTGTTCCTGAGAGAGAGTCTGTTCATCTACCAACTGGAACAGCAGAAGGGAGTGAAATCAGTATCGCCATGCCGACTAGCGCTTGGCGTGCTCTGATAGTGTTCTTCAGTCTTCGGGTGAACAATATGATATTTTCAGAAGATTTGTTTAATAAAAGTTCCCCAGAGTACAAAGCCCTGGAGCAGAGGTTCCTTGAGTTGGTAAAAAAAAAAATCAATTTATATAAATGTAGTATATATTATAATTTTGTGGTAAAATTGTAGTGTACATAAATATTTGTTTTGAATAGTACTTTTCTGCTGGAATAGACTTTGTCTAGGTGCGTGTGTATTTGTATACATGTGTCTATTTGCCAAATTCGCATATTTTAACTGTCTGTATATATATATATATATAAACTAGGATATATTATATATAATTTGTATTTATCATTTTTTATTTGTGCTTTCCTCAGCTGGTTCCATACTTGCAGTCGAACCTCAGTGACTTTCAGAATCTGGAGATACTAAACTTCAGGAACGGCAGCATTGTGGTGAACAGCCGCATGAAGTTTTGGAAGCCAGTCTCTCGAGGAGTCACCACAGCTGTCTACCTGATCCTCGAGGACTTCTGTAACACAGCATACCAGACCATGAATCTGGCCATAGACAAATACTCAATCAATGTGGAATCAGGTAGGATCAGTACTCAAGCATGGCCGTAGAGTCAGAAAGGCTGTTTACGAGTGTAGACCTGACCGATTGTGGAAGTGTAGTAGTGTAACTCTAGTAGTAGTGAATAAAGGAGATGGGGCGGTGTTGGGTGTGGACATGGAAATGTATAGGACGTTAGCTAGGAGGAAGGTCAAACATGCAAACTCCGCACACACAGGGCCGCGGTGGGAATCGAACCCCGAACCCTGGAGGTGTGAGGCGAAAATACACATCACTGTCTCAAGCACATTCTCTGTGTATTCGTAATGAGTGTTTTTGAGTCACAGGAGTACGAGTAATTGTGTACCTCATACAGACTATACCTAAAAACATATAGACGTATTTGACTTTCTATAGAGAGAGACAGGATGCTCAGAAATCTCCAGCAAAACCGTTCTTACATATACGTACACATGGAGGAGATCTGAGGTACGAGAATTGTATGTTTCAATCATGTGTTCCATCGCCACATAAAAATGTATTTTTACAAATCATTCCATAATGAAACTGTGTGTGTGTTGCATTTTAGGCGATCAGGCAGACCCGTGTAAATTCCAGGCATGTAATGAGTTTGCAGCGTGTACAGTGAGCCGCTGGTCCAGTGAAGCAGAGTGTGTGTGTAACCCGGGGTACTTCAGTGTTGATGGCTTGCCCTGCCAGAACATCTGTGAAATCCAGCCAGGTTTTTGCCTTAATGATGGCAAGTGTGACATCGTTCCGGGTCGAGGAGCCATCTGCAGGTATTTATCAGTGTGCCAACACATTGTGTATTTGTATATTGGAGATATTTGGATCACCGAGATATGCGATTTCTTGACTAAGGTTTTGTATGTGAAAAATGTACGAGCGTATTTCTGTTGGGAGTATCAACATTGCGTATGTGTTGTAGGTGTCGAGTAGGGCATAACTGGTGGTACAGAGGAGAGCACTGTGAAGAGTATGTGTCAGAGCCGTTGGTGGTGGGGATCGCCATAGCGTCGGTGGCTGGCTTCCTGCTGGTGGCTTCAGGAGTCATCTTTTTCCTAGCTCGGGCTCTGAGAAACCAGTATGAAGAGGAGGACATTGTGAGGTATTCGAATGACAACCCACTTCCCAACAGAATCCCTTTGGTAGTACTGTCTGTATGGCTTTTCACGTGTTCTCCCCTCATGTCTGTGTGGTTTCCTCTGCGTTCAGGGGTTTCTTCCCACCTCCCAAAAACATGTGGGGGATTGGCAACTCTAAATCACCCCTAGTCTGTGCAAATGTGTTTGTGCATGGTGCTCTGAGATGAACTGGTGTCCCAGTGTTTTCTCACCTCACGTCCAGTGTTCCCAGGATAGGCTCTGGATCCACCGTGACCCTGACCAGAATAAAACAGTTACTCAAGATGAATGAATGAATGAGCAGGTGCTTTCACCCTTGGAGTCTTGGAGTACAGATGTGATAACCTGCCACCGACACTAACAAAACATGCCATCAGTGCTATTTATTTGCTTAACCCTTCGTCTATAAACACCCAAACCTTCCAACCCGTTCACCGCACAACCCACATGCACATACAAACAACACTACCTCCGTTGTTCTTGCATTCCTGTATATTTAAGATTAGAAAAATTCAATTCAATTCAATTCAATTTTATTCGTATAGCGCGTTTAACAATAGACATTATCTCAAAGCAGCTTTACAGAAACATATAAACACAGGATAGAGATTTTAAGTGTGTGGATTTATCCCTATTGAGCGAGACGGTGGTGACGGTGGTGAGGAAAAACTCCCTAAGATGATATGAGGAAGAAACCTTGAGAGGAACCTGACTCAGAAGGGAACCCGTCCTCATCTGGGTAACAACAGATAGTGTGAAAGTCAAAGAAAGGTCATTATGGTGTTTATATGAAGTCTGTTTGTTGAACTAGTCCATTGTTCACTAAAGGAGACCCGAGTGTAAAACTGCATGTGGTAATCGCAGTCCCAAGGACATCGCAGCAACCGTAGTCCCAGCAACCACAGCGAGAACGTCCATGTGGAATTGACGTCCAAAACCATTTCCATGGTACTTCAAGTGGTACCGTCCTCAGCGATCTCCAGGCCGTAGCCTCCAGTTGATGAGAGCTCCATCTAGAGGTAGGGCATCAGGATGGATCAGGCAGGTCTGGTCTGGAGAAATATTACAGGGGAACTGTTAATAAACATGGCTGAAGTGACTTTTGGATTGGTGTTAATGCTCATAGGTGCAAAACGCCAAGTATTAGATGTATTCTCAAATGAGAGACGTTTCCAGATTCATAATGTTGTGAACTCACTATTTTCTGAATCCACATAAAACATGAAAAACATTCATTGCAATGGAATAATCCTCACTGGTAGTCGCAAATATTTGCCTACAGACATAAAGGTTGCACAGTTCATGCTTTCGTTTCTCCAGGTTTAACGCAACACCATGTCTAACTCATCAGTGTTCACGCCGTCTGAGAACTGAATAAAGTGTGGAGTAAAGCAAAACAACAAATAATGAAGTAATATGAACATTTATTTAGGACATTAGAGCAGAATTTTACTGTGTTCGTGGCCTGTGCTGCAGTAACTGGTGACGACTCTGAGGCTGTACTCAGAGCTTTCTCTCCTCAGACTTGGTAATGAGCCGTTTCCATGGAAACGCACCACTTCAATTCTTCAATACCACTTCTAACAGGTTTATAGATAGAAAACCTAAGCTACACTATACATTATAATAATACGCCACAGAGAAAGATTCGCTGATAGCTTTTTATAAGTCAAAAGCTCGTAAATGGCATGGTTGTCTCCTGACATTAACACGCTAGCCTTCACTATCGTTAGTTAACGTGTAATCTATTTTTAGGCCCGCAAATTGCATCAGCAATGCAAACATACCTTCTAGCCTTCCCGTGTTTGGCCTTACCTCTTCGGCTGAAACTGAGGACTTAGATTATTCGTATTGTTTTAGAATGACATCATTATTATTGGTCTAGAAAAAAACCCTCTGTTTTAAATAACAAACTGTTCCTTCTTCTGCACCTATATATAGGGCTTTTTTAACCTTAGCGGTTTCAAAGCGCTTTACACTGGTTCTCATTCACCCAAATGGTAGCAGAGCTGCCATGCAAGGCGTTAACTTGCCATCGGGAGCAACTTGGGGTTCAGTGTCCAAGGACACTTCTGCATGTGGAGCCAGGTGGAGTCATGTGGAGTCATGTGGAATCATGTCGAGTCACATGGAGTCACGTGGAATCATGTGGAATCATTTGGAGTCATGTGGAGTCACATGGAATCATGTGGAATCATGTGGAGTCATGTGGAGTCATGTGGAGTCACGTGGAATCATGTGGAATCATGTGGAGTCATGTGTAGTCACGTGGAATAATGTGGAGTCATGTGGAGTCATGTGGAGTCATGTGGAGTCACGTGGAATCATGTGGAATCATGTGGAGTCATGTGGAGTCACGTGGAATAATGTGGAGTCATGTGGAGTCATGTGGGCTGGGAATCAAACCACCAACCCGCTCTACCTGAGCCATAGCTGGTCAAAAATAATAATGACACTGCATTTACTTGTCAACTCAGTGTGTGAGCTGTGTGCATGTGGGTCTTTGTGGACTCTTTACTTGTTTCAAGGGAGCAGATGCCTGCATCATGATAAAAGAATGTCATGAGGACATTTCCTTTTTTTCTTCTTCTTTTTTTTTTTTTGTTACTGATATTACAGCTAGGATAAGGAGTGGCATTTTGTACCTACCGTAAACCCACAAATCAATGCAAATACAGGACAGAAATGTTCAGTGTGTATGTGTTTGTATCTGTACACACAGGAGACGAGACAGTATTGCTTCCCTGGAATGGGCTACAAAGTACAATCCCATGTATGAGAGTGATGTGACGACGGGCTACAATCATTACTACCAGCGGTATCCCGAACCTCCGATCCATAGCAGCGCCAGTGCCGAGGTCTCCACAGACTTCAGCACTGAGGAGATCCAGCACATCTACGAGAACATTGAACTCACCAAAGAGGTACGTTCCCTACGGTGCACATATGGAGGAAGGCTGATGAGGTCTGTTGGTGTGCTTAAAAGTTTTTTGGTGTTTTATCTATAATCTTTTATCGTTGGTCTGCAGGAGATTCAGGACCGGATTCGCATTATTGATCTTTATGCTAAAGATCGTCAGTGTGTGAACATTGTGAGACAGGATCAAGCGTGAGTGTGGCTGTGTAACTGTGTTATTCATTTCCTTTCTGTACAAGGTATGTTCACTTTTCTACGTGTGTGTGTGTGTGTGTGTGTGTGTGTCATACTGTACAGAAAGTGTGGTAGATACTCAGAGTGAGATTTCATCAACATGAAAAGGACACACCTTGTAGCCTGCTACACACAAGAAGCTATTCCTGTTAACCAATCAGTAAAATGTCTTCACATTAGTTTAACACCTTTTCATTTGCAATTTAAGACATTAACCTGTTTACGGTATTTTGTTAACTCGTCTGTTTATTGCCATTACAGGAACATGTGAAGAATGCTTGATGAGCATTTAGGCGTATAGTCTTTTCTCTTACCTATATCACACGGATCTGAATGTGTATCATATGAGATGCTTGTTTCCCAGTTAGTGCCTTATTGAATGTGCTTTAATGGGGGTTGATTACTCAGCCAATCATAAGCTAGAGTTCAGAAATATGGCCCTGTCCCAATCAGAATCCATTCACTTTCTTTTTCACCTTATTTTGATGTGTTTAGTCTTAAACTATGGTTAAAATACATTTGTCATATGTCGATTTGATTAGATTAGATTAGTCTCATCGAATCGTCATAGATCGATTCGATTAGATATCGTCATATGTCCTACAAACAACAGGAAATATCAGGTGTAATATGTACTTAATGTAAATATTCCTTTATAATGGCAGTGGTGGCCAGTGGTGGCCAGTGGTGGCTGGGTTGGGGGTCGGGGGCGGGGGGGAGTTTAGTGGTGGCTCGTTGGGGGGGATCAGTGCAAAGAAAAGAATTTCACTGTGCTGTAATGTATATGTGATAAATAAAGACTCATCATCATTATCATAATCATCTTTGTAAATGCGAATGATGTTGGTCTTTCTGGACCACTGAATCTCTGAACAGATGTTTTATTCTCCTTTAATACCACCGCTAAATCTGAGGTGTGGCATGTTTTCAATTTCCCCACATCCTCTCTGACAAGGCCAAAAGAGATAAACCTAGAAGAATGATTACTTTCCAGGGCTATTCCTCATAATCTCGGCCCGCTTTTTCTAAAGTTATTACAACCAAATTTTTGATCCACAGGATTAAAGGAGATAAGTGAAAGCAAAGGAGGAATGTAAGAGAGCGTTATCAATTCTTTCATGCTGCTCTAAATTGATTCCCATTACCTCAAACCAGACTGATCTCCAGGACAACCCACAGAAACACACTCAAACACGATGTAGCAGCTGACGCTGTAGAACTGAACAGATGTAGCTTCTGTATTCGGTTAGCTTTTATTTTTTATCTTTTACTCCATTGCTGACTGAGCATGTTACATAACTACCAATAATAGTGTCTAATAAAAATGATAAGGATGATATAGTATGCCAATGCAAAATGTTCAGTGAATGTATTTTAATATATTAGTTTATCAGTATTATCAACACATTCTTTTGAGGTGTAATTAGATTATTTGTCCAACAAATGAACCAAAAGCATTGACCATGTAAACGTGTTTCTGTTAAAAGAATTAAAACCACATTTTAATTTCTGTGCTTTTGTTTCAGTATGAAACACATTTTGACATGTTACAGTGCTGTAAAAAAAAGTATTTGCCCCATCCTGATTTCTTCTGTTTTTGTGTACATCTCGTATTAAGTAGTTTTTGATTTTCAAACGAAGTACAACATAAAACAAAGGCAAATTGAGTAAACACGCAGTACAGTTTTGTTTGTTTTTTTTTAAATTTTTTTTTATTGACGCAAAAAAAAAAAAGTTATCCAACACCTATCACCAATGTGAAAAACTAATTGCCCCCTTAAACATAAAATCTGGTTGTGCCACCTTTAGCAGCAATAACTGTGACCAAATGCTTCCGAAAACTGGACGTCAGTCTTTCACTTACTTCTAGGACTTATTCCAACGCTTTGGATTGTTGTCTTGCTGCATAATCCAGTCGCGCTTGAGTTACAACTTATGGACTGAGGACCGGACATTCTCCTTTAGGATTTTCTGGTAGAGAGCAGAATTCATGTTTTCCTCAATTATTGCAAGTTGCCCAGTCCCTGAAGCAGTAAAGCATCCCCACACCATCACACTGCCACCACCATGCTTGACCGTAGGTATGATGTTCTTTTTGTGGAATTCTGTGTTTGGTTTACGCCAGATGTAACGGGACTCCTGTCTTCCAAATAATTCCACTTTCAACTCATCAGTCCCCAGAACATTCTCCCAAAAGGTTTGAGGATCATCAAGGTGTGTTTTGGCAAAATTCAGACGAGCGTTAATGTTCTTCTGGGTTAGCAGTGGTTTTCACCTCACCACTCTTCCATGGAAGAGTGCCATTTCTGCCCAGTGTCTATCTGATAGTGGAGTCAGAAACAGTGACCTTTATTGATGTAAGAGAGGCCTGTAGGTCCTTTGATGTTGTCGTTGGATCTTTTGTGACTTGCTGGATGAGTCGTCGCTGTGCTCTTGGAGAAATTTTGGAAGGTTGGCCACTTCTGGGAAGGTTCACTACAGTGCCGAGTTTTTCCATTTGGAGATAACAGCTCTCACTGTAGTTCTTTGAAGTACCAGAGCCTTTGAAATAGCTTTGTAACCCTTCCCAGACTGATGTATTTCAATCACCTTCTTCCTCATCATTTCTAGACTTTCTTTCAGCTTTAGCATAATGTGTTACTGTGTAAGACCTTTTAACCAACTTCATGCTGCTGAAAAAGTTCTATTTAAGTGTTGATTTGATTGAACAGGATTTACAGTAATCAGGCCTGGTTGTGTCTAGTCCAGATGAACCCCATTATCAATGCAGTATATCATAGACTTTGTTTTACTTTCTGAAACAATTTAGTATGAGATATACACAAAAACAGAAGAAATACTTTTTCACAGCACTGTAAGTAGTCTGCTGCTCAAACTGCTGGTGTGTCAGTCACAGAAATAACAACGTCAAGGGAAAGCATGACAGCATAGTTCCAACAATGCACAGCTGCCCTAGAAAGTGGGTACAAAAATGGGAGAATGTTAGAGCTTAAGCACAGAGATAGCCAAATGTAAATGTCATAGTTGCCAAATGGAAATAGGAATAAAACCAAACAACAGGAAGGTAGAAAACAGTGATCCCCAAAATCACCCTGGTCTAATGAAAACAACCTGCTTTAACGACTCAGAAACTTGGACCTTTGAGCAGTGGAACAAAGTAATAGGTTCTAATGAGTCATCTGTTGCTGTTCTTTTTGCATCTGAGTGTATTTTTCTTTTGAGCTTTAGCTCTCACTGATTACAATGTTTCTTATTGACAAATGATGTAATGTCCCTCTAGAAATCCATGTTTAACAACAAGCCAAGAAGGACTGAGGTAATTAATAAGACAAAATACAGCTCAGGATATTCCACAAAGTAACGCTGCAGATTCAGATCTACTTTTCCTACCACCTTTGTACATATAGATAATGTACTGACCTGATAATATAGAAAATCAACATTAAAATCATGAAATCAACATCTAAGACAACTTTTCTATTTAAAAAAAAAAAAAAATTAGGATGCCTAAGACTCTTGCACAGTACTTCACACGAATTAGCATTTGACAGTTTTTTATTATATAAAACCTTTCCTTCCGAATAAATGCAGAGCTACAGTTTATCTTATAATCTGAAAGTTTCAGCGTCAATATTAAAGTCACAATCAGGGTATTACTGTTTTTGGTAATGGAGCAAGGTCAGATTCTTTTAAGACAAATGCATACTCCAATTATTCAACACACATTCCATCCGTCCATCTTCTATACCGCTGATCCTTTTCAGGGTCACGGGGAAACCTGGAGCCTATCCCAGGGAGCATCGGGTACAAGGCGGGGTACACCCTGGACAGGGTGCCAATCCATCGCAGGGCACAATCACATACACACTCACACACCCATTCATACACTACGGACACTTTAGACACGCCAATCAGCCTACCATGCATGTCTTTGGACTGGGGGAGGAAACCAGAGTACCCGGAGGAAACCCCCGCAGCACGGGGAGAACACGCAAACTCCGCACACACAGGGCCACGGTGGGAATCGAACCCCCGACCCTGGAGGTGTGAGGAGAACGTGCTAACCACTAAGCCCTCATCACACATTATTTAAATATATTGTAGAATATTATTCTGGCTATTCCTCAACTTTCCACTCACGGAACAGATTAGGCCCGACTCGACTTTATAGGCCTACATGTTATTGAGGTTTGGATTAAACAGATTAAATTCAGGTGACCGGTCAAATCATCTAATAACTATAAGAACTCAATAATAAATGGAATAGCATTGTTAATAGTGTGTTGTGATTTCTATCACTGCAACAAAAATGAAATAAATAAATAAATCACAGACCACCTGGCTATGTTTAACAGACCCACAAACCCCTATTGTTATTTACAGTTCTATGGCAATTTAAATGACCAGAACACAAAGAGACTGAAAGATTGTCCTAGTCAGCTTTGCTCTGCTCTATCTCAGCTTACTTACCTTACTAATTGGCACAGTTAGTGACAGTGTAGCGCCAACCAGTACTTCCAGTTCGAGTATGAGCGTGTCAGATATAACAGGTAGTGCAAAAGAATAACAATATAATAAAAATGCTGTGAATGTAAACGTAACATACAATGACATACTGGAGTATTCAGCAGATTAGCTTATATACCATACAGTGTTTCCTGATATCCTCTGTCCCTGTGCAGATCCCACACCAAACCGTCTCAGAAATTAAAATAAAGTCTAAGATAAAACAAAGGCAACCCGAGTAAACACTAAATACAGTTTTTAAATGATAATGTTATTTATTGCAGCAGGAAAGTTATCCAATACTAACTGGGCCTGTGTGAAAATGTATTTGCTCCCGTAGTTACTAATTCCCCAAATCTATGAAACTGCATTGATGATGGGGTTCAGCTGGACTAGACGCAACCAGACCTGATTACTGCAAACCCTGCTCAATCACATCAACACTTACATAGAACTTTTTCAACAGCATGAAGTTGGTTAAAAGGTCTTACTCAGTAACACACTATGCTAAAGTTGAAAGAAATTCCAGAAATGATGAGGAAGAAGGTGATTGAAATACATCAGTCTGGGAAGGGTTACAAAGCTATTTCAAAGGCTCTGTAATCACCTTCTTCCTCATGATTTCTGGAATTTCTTTCAACTTTGGCACATAGTGTGTTACTGGCTAAGACCAGGTGACTGGACTGATGGAGATTAACAGCTGCTCTCTGGTACAACGAAGTTTCCTGTGATAGGATGTACGGTAGCTACTCTTTTCAGGATTAAGAGCTAGAGCGAATCCTTTAATACTGAAAGGGATTATTGTATAAAACATCATTTAAATACACAACCTGTTTGCTTGGTCAGTACATCGCGTCAACATGCTGAACTAGCTGAATAGGTGACAATGGGGTTCATTTATTAATATGTGTACAGGATATGATATTAATAACCGGTTATCAGTATTAATACTGATTCACTTCTTCCTATGACCAGATTTTGGTAGGACATTTTCAGGAAAAGGGTTCTCTGTCTGCAGAATTTAAACATTTTTCAACATTACTCAGTCTCAATTTTTGGGATGAACAGATTCATAGTGGTGTGAAAAATTGCTGCTACACTCATTTGTTTTATTTTGTTTGCCTTTTTCCCCAATCTGTATTATGGTGTCACTCAAGGCTCTGTCTTAGGCCCTCTAACATTTTCCATTTAAATACAGCCCCCATTATTACAAGCATAATGATGGTTTCACTGTATGATACTGTATGCTACTGTATGCTCAGCATAAACAGATATGCATATCAGATTGGACAGGTTCAGCAGCAGAGGTAGGCAAAGTGGAAGACTACTTTTAAAACTAAATTTAGATTAAAACACAAATACGGATCTGTGAAATCAAAAGCTTGGTAGCCTGGTGTAAGCCTTGTTGAATGGTATCGATATATGCTAATCCTCCCTGACACCGAAAAACTACCCTAACAGGAGGCGTGGGATAGTCCTGGTAGTCACATCCATGATGTGGACTTGCACCAGGTCTGGGCCAATCAGCTGTTAATAACACTGAACAATATCAGTCTTCAGATTCAGAACTTACATTAGCTGTATGCCAAACTGTATTATTGTTTGGATAAATATATCATTATCACTAATGTTTATTGGTTCAGCCTGCTTGTTCATATTTACCACCGCTTAAAATAATCTGGGCCCGATAATAAAAATGACATTTGGATCTTAGGGCCAGATGTAACAATATTATTTGTTAATCTTGGCCTGGTCTAAATCTGTTTCGGTGCCGACCCACAAAAGGAGTCACTTCCAATAGTGAGTTACTCTGAAAAGGACACAGAGCTAGCTCTGTTCTGCAGATCTAAAGTGTATGTCATGCTACATTTGGCCCAAATCCAGTTGTCTGGGTAGCAGAAAAATCCTGCTTATGTTGTTTGAAGCTCTCAATGGTTTTGCTCCAGCATATCTTCCTGATTTCCTGAAGCAGTGCAACCCATCCTGAGCACTTCACTCAGATGTTTTTGTTACACTGTCTCTAACTGCTAGCAAGAAAACATAGAACCACCATAGAACAGAAGAACCACAACAACAATCATATGATCTTTTTAAAGTCAGATTAAGGTATACGTGTTTAAACTGGAATATTCATAGTTCTTGTGTTATTTATCTTATTAAATATGTTTTTAAGTGAAGTATAGTGCTTTTCAGTCGATTGCGTTCCAGGCTGGAGAAATACATTATCTTAACAAACTAAGGTTATAGTTGTGTCTAGGAGACTGTGATGAGGATATCCGAGGTCAACAGCGGCTCGTGAAATTATCCATTCCATAATTCTCCTTTCCCTCTCCCGACTTTGCAATATTCAAGTAGTTTTCTGCAAAAAGCGCAAAAATCTCTGCAAATTGCATCACAGATTGCAAAAAAAACACCAACAATCAAGCATGTGGTGGCGTGACGGTTAAGACTCTGGGTTACTGATCAGAAAGTTGGGGGTTCAAGCCCCAGCACTGCCAAGCTGCCACTGTTGCACTGACACTTCCTGCTCCAGTGGGTGCTGTATCATGGCTGACCCTGTGCTCTGACCCCAACTTCCTGACAGGCTGGGGTATATGAAGAAAAGAATTTCACTTTGATGTAATGTATACGTGATTAATAAAGACTCATTATTATTTTTGTCTGCAACAATTACAAAGAAACTCTGCAAAATCGTGTATGGACTGATTTATTATTTCAATGAAATTTAAAATGTATGGAGTTGTGAATTAGAACTTTATACAGGTTAACATTTGTTTGATGGTTGATATATATATATATATATATATATTGGGGCTCTGCCCCACCTGCCCTTATGGATGAGTCGCCAGTGTCTAAGGTACGAGACATTACATCAGTATTTGAAACAACAGCGGTTGCATGAAAGCAGATCTGTTTCAAGAGGAAAGAGCCAGTTGTTCTCTGATGCCCGTTTCCCTTAGCGAGAACATTCAAGGACACAGGCAGAGGCCAAAACAAACAACACAATAAACTCTTTTCCAATTTTCCCACTCAGACCTCTAGGGGTCAGTATGTGTTTGTTCAAATCATAACCATCAGGAAACTGAAAAGTAATTTTCGACATGCTTTAGAGAGGTTCGATATCATGTTCGCACGTTTAAGTTTATTATGTATGTTTGTTACACAAAATAATGTCTAATGTAAAATGTCAATATTCTTGGTTAGTACACTGTAAAACATTTCAGGTGGTTCAACATGGAAATGAAGGTTCACCTCCTGCCTTAGAAATGTGAATGAACTCAACTTTGACACGTCGAGATAATGGATTCGTTTCATTTTTTGAAAACTTGAGTTCAATATCCAAAACTTGTCCTGACAACTGGAGTTGAAGAGAAGAAATAAGTTCACATGACTTCACGGGGCTATGGTGAGTTACAGTGTGCTTTTGCTTTCATTCTGCGCTGTATCTGTTGGAGAGAGAGCCAATCTGCTCCTGAGCTGTACCATGAACTTGGTGAGATTGCACAAGATTACTCAATCTCTAGTAAGCCCTAAACAAAAAGCCGGCTTCAGAGGGCTGATGAAGCCAAAGACTTCATGAGAAATAACCATAACGGCAGAGTAATAGCACAGGAGTCTGATTATTTCTAATCAAAGTGAGGGGTTTCCTGGAGTTTCTCTGTGAGTAAGTGATAAATCTGCTTGTGATTGACTCCAAGGTCAGTTTGTGTGATGTTACTCTAACAATCCTTCTTTCTCAGCCAAAGCCTTCTCGTTTACATTTTTGGCATAGTTAGTGATTTACTGCAGACTATGGCAGCATCCCATCCCTCTTGGCACAAAATGCTGACAGCTGCATCTATTCCATCATATTCTATCCTTCTTGGATAGTCACACACATTTTTATTCAAACTGATGATTTCTAATGAAAAGCCATTCATAGCAGGGGTCACATTTTTGTAGCTGATCTGACCCACTGCTGGAGCACTGCATACACACTATACATACTGACTGTACAGCGTCGGGTCAGTTTACACCTTGATGAGCCAATTCAGGTGTTTTATACTCACTGAAACTGAATTTTTTTATTGGACTCTGGATTGTTGGAACCTCAATTACAGCAAGCGTCACAATTTGCACATGTGTATGTGTGTATCCTGTGGACTGAACATGTGCGTTGAGTCCACACAGTGTGTTCATCTGAGCCAACGACAGCTGCAGAATGAATCTTCAGTTCCAACTCACAGACACACACACGTTATTCTGTGGAAATTTTACTGAGTTTGTTTGGGTCCACTTGTCCCCTTAAATCACATGTCCCAAGCCTGGTCCTGGAGAACTATCTGTCCTGCCCAGCTAAGTTTTTCTTTTCCATACAAGGGAAAGGGGTTCTTCAAGGGACAATGCAAGTTCTTCTGACTGATTACCTTTACCCTGTGATAAAACATGTCTGTCCTGATGGGAGATGACTCTACTCCATCCACAGGACATGTGAGCTCACTGATGAGGATGAAAATAATGTCAATCATATGATATGCCTTTCACAGTCACCAAAAGTCAACCCAAGTGGACACCGATGGGAGATTTTGAGACGATGTGCTAGACAGCGCTCTACACCATCATCATCATCATTATCAAAACAACAACGGAGGGAATATATTTTGCAAGAATGGTGTCCTGTAGCGATCCAGAAACATTCAGAGTCTGTGCCAAGCCTGAGTGAAACTCCTAAGGTGCCTCATGGTGGCCCAGAATCTTACTAACACACTTTTTAGATATCTCTACGTCTGGTAGAGATAAGGAAAATTAGTTTCCCTATGTGTAATCAGATTGTTTTCTTTGATAAAGTAGGAGAGGCTGTTATACTCTGGACAGCTTCCAGTGATCAGTTGTTCTACGCTGGAGAGGAGCTCAGTCTGCAATCCGTTTGATGCCGTGCTTGGAGCTGCACAGCATTGCCTCAGTAAGCTCTCAAACATCTGCCTTAGAGACCAGCGTGACAAACAAACAACGAGGGATGATGGATGGCCCACTGACAAAAGAAGGGAGAAAACATCCATGTTTCCCACACAGTCACAAACGACGAATATCATCATGCCTGGAACCGTATCAGAGCTGGAAACGGCATGGAATTGTTGGCGCAATATTACAAACAAACACTGATCTACTGCCAATCAAATGGAGGTGTTGCGAGGAGCTTCTATACCAGGCAGGGAATTCTATTGGATTCACATGGTGAAAGTTTTCAGCCATATTAACCCTCTTTCATTCTTTAACCTCTCTCATAAACATACATGTGAAGCTTTTGTTTATGACTCAGACAGGGTGTGGAATATGATGTGCAAAGGCCTTTTTGTGTTGTTATTTCATGAGTAAGGGTTTTACAGTTGCAGTTGTCGCTTTACTGCAGCATCTGTTATGTGTTTATGTCGTAAACATTACCGAGAGTGGAGGAATGTGCCGTCCATAGATGGAAGTGTGACGATTAGCCTTTCTATTTCCGGTTCAAATGCTAGCTGTGCCATGTGGTTCTTAACATTTTACATTCATGTCATTAGGCAGATGCCCTTCTGCAGAGTGACTAACAGGAGAGCTTTGTTGTCTCTATCAAAAACACATCCTTGTGCTGGGGACGATCAACAAAATGCTTGGTGAAAATGAAGGTCTTTAGTCTTCGTTTGAAGAACAGTCAACACGCTGTTTGGAGCGCCAGGGGATATTTATTCCACCACCTGGGTACCAGGACGGAGAAGATTCTCGATTTATGTCTTCCTTGTGCGGTGGGAGATGAGAGATGGTGGGTCCATTCGAGCAGTGCTATAGGCTCAGAGGAAGTGTGGTAAGTGCTTTACGTTAGGTTGGTGCCGGGAGGTTTTTGGATATATATGCAAGCATCAAAACAACTGTTTTATTTCGGATGTGGGTAGCTACATGAATCCACTTCAGGGAGTTTGTGAATTGCTGGAGTGGGAGAACTTGGGGTTGAAAACAATGCAGTCTTGCGGCTGCATTCTGGATATGTTGCAGGGATCAAATTGTGCACAGACTTGCAGGAGCTGGTTGCTGTACAAATGACCAGTGTCTGAACAAGCACCTGAGTGACTGTGGTTGATAGAAATGCTCAAATCCTTTTGATTTTGTGAAGGAGAAACCTTCATGACCAAGCCAGGTTATTTGTTCAGGACTACCTCCAGACTGCGGGACGTGACAGATGGTGAGATCTGAGACTTGGAGATCATGAGCTCAGTTTTGTTGAAATGTAGTTTCCGCTGATGAGCTGCCATCCATGACGAGATGTCTGTTAAGCGTGCTGAGATGTGTGCAGAAATATGAGTCCGAGGGAAGAAAGGAGAAGGGGACTTGATGGTCATCTTGGTGTTGCAATGGGCCACATTCTATGTGAAGAGATAAGTATAATGGTAGCTGTTTTGTCTTGTCATGGTTTTAAAAAAAATGCAGAAACCACCTGTGTGATAGTGTGGTAGTCACGTGATCATCATTCTCTTAAAGTGGTTACTCCCTGACTTCACACTCCTGAAAGAAAGTCCACATGTACACATTTTGCTGGCCAAGCACTCATCTGCTACGTCCTCAAGATAAGCCGTGTCGCCAAGTAAGATGCTGTCTCCACTCATGTCCTCTATGTGGAAAAACACTTTTTTGTGTATTTAATATTGCCCTTGAATGGCATTCCATATTTTATCTGAGTGTATTTACAACACAAAACATAAACATAAGTGCAGGGCCGCCGGAGCAACGGGGGCGAGGAGGCATTTGACTGGGCACTTTTCAAATTTCTTGGGCGGTGACCCTGCACTTCAGGCAATAACAGGCAGGTCTCCGTTGAAAAACCAATCAAAACGTCTAGTTCAGTGGGACATCCGTCCTAAAGGGGATCTCCTATGAGCGATAAACCGCGAGTTAAACGTGCTTTGGTGCTCACTGGCGCTTAATAATTGTGTGTTGAATCAGTATCGCTAACGTTTCAAGATTTTAACTGACACATGCGCATATCAATTCTGACTCAATTTATAGGAAGATTCTAAAAATAAAGTATACTAGCTGGAAAAGGTCAGAATTGCATTTATTTATTTATTTATTTATTTATTTATTTATTCAGAATTTGTTTTAAGCAAACTCCATCCTGTGCACAACTGTCTGAGTAGCTATGTATTTACATCAATAGCAATGGGTGCTATAAAAGTGCACCTATTATGGATTTGAAACGTGCCTAATTTTGTTTTAAAGGTCTCATGCGATAGATTTACGCGCACTCTTTAACGTGCTCATAATTTAAACTGCAGCATTACCTTTTATCCCCCCAGTGTCGACTCGTTAAATGATTCGTTCGAAACGATTCATTCTACACGCCTCCTTTCAGAGAGCATACTCTGTTCTGATTGGTCAGACGTCCCAGTCTGTCGTGATTGGTCTACCGCTGTCAGCGAGCGGCCGATGAAGACCAGAGGCGAGGGTTATTGTTACAAACCTACGTAGGTTAGTACAGGAAGTAAAGTCTGGAATCACTGAAGACTCGTTTCAGCTGTTCAGAATCGGTTCCTTCTTTTGGGAGTCGACAACTCCGTTTGTCGTGCGCTTCGATTTTTGAAACCTCGCAGACGTTTTACATTCACAAACAGCTACGTATAGAACACACTACATTAAAAGATAATATTTGAAAAGCCATAATAGGTGCACTTTAACGGCCCCATATGACTGGGCTCCTCCAACCCAAACTGATGAAGCTGATGTAGAAAGATCATTTAATCCATCTAGCAGACTTTGTTTTTTTTTTTTAAATAAACACTGAAATCTGGCATCCTGCATAAGTATTGCTTTAGCATGAGGTAATGCATGAACCCTACCTCCTGAAGGCCACATGCAAAATATTCCGCTACCTTGCAGCTTCTCTCATATAAGTGAGTCCAGGACCCTGGATTCCTCATATATTTTAGCGTGACCGGGCTTTTAATGAAACTTTTTGTTTTTTAGATTGTGCAGGAATTCAAATTACTTAAACACAATGTGTTAGTTCATCACTCAGAGAGAGAGAGAGAGAGAGAGAGAGAGAGAGAGAGAGACAAAGCTCCCAGGGGCAGTATTATTAAAGCATCTGTAAGTGCAGCTGGTCCACAGGTGTCTCTGGTGGGATTTTCAAACATCCGTGGATATCGTATGTGTAGGTGAGGTCTGTTTCGGTTAAATTAATAGTGACTGCTCTGATGAGTGGCTTTGTTTTTGTAGATCCTTTCATTGGTCCATCTGCCACGTCGCCTGCCTCTCTCTCGCTCTCTCTCTCTCTCTCTCTCTCTTGCATACTCACACTCACACTCAAACACACACATGCACACACATACATGCACACCCTGCCTGATGAGTGGAAGTTATTAAAAAATTGGGACCAAGATGAAATGCTTGAACAGATGATAAAATATGATCTGGAAAGATGGAAGGAGAAAGAACAGTGGAAAATCTTCACTTCATGCTGAACATAAGAGTGCTTTAATTAGTCAAAATGATGGCAAAAAAATCATGGCACAACAGATTAAAATCAAACTGTGTGTAGAATTCAGTTTGAAGACATCCTTAATTTAGTCAGTCTTGGTGTTAGCTTTTACGTATATAAGCGTTGGGTAGTGATAAACGGTGCTTGACGGAGCTGGCTGCGAGGCCCGTAGCCTGTAGTGCGTTGCAGTAGTTCAGTTTTGAGTCCTTATAGAGAGTCCGTATTTGTGTTCTGATAGAGTGCTGTGAAAAAGTATTTGCCCCCAATCCTGATTTCTTCTGTTTTTGTGTACATCTCGTACTAAATCGTTTCAGAAATTAAAACAAAATCTAAGATAAAAACAAAGGCACCTGAGTAAACACAATACAGTTTTTAAATGATAATGTTATTTACTGAAGCAAAAAAGTTATCCAAAACCAACTGGGCCTGTGTGAAAATGTATTTGCCCCCATAGTTACTAATACCCCAAATCTACATAACTGCATTCATTCATAATTGCGTTCAGCTGGACTAGACACAACCAGGCCTGATTACTGTAAACCCTGTTCAATCACATCAACACTTACATAGAACTTTTTCAACAGCATGAAGTTGGTTAAAAGGTCTTACTCAGTAACACACTATGCTCCGAAGTTGAAAGAAATTCCAGAAATGATGATGAAGAAGGTGATTGAAATACATCAGTCTGGGAAGTCTTACAAAGCTATATCAAAGACTCTGGGACTCCAAAGGACCACAGCAAGAGCCATTATCTCCAAATGGAAAAACTTGGCACATTAGTGAACCTTCCCAGAAGTGGCCGACCTTCCAAAATTCCTCCAAGAGCACAGCGACGACTCATCCAGCAAGTCACAAAAGAGCCAAGGACAACATCAAAGGAACTACAGGCCTCTCTTGCATCAATAAATGTCACTGTTCATGACTCCACTATCAGAAAGACACTGGGCAGTAATGGCTTCCATGGAAGAGTGGTGAGGTGAAAACCACTGCTAACCCAGAAGAACAATAATGCTCGTCTGAATTTTACCAAAACATACCTTGATGATCCTCAAACCTTTTGGGAGAATATTCTGGGGACTTATGAGTGGAAAGTGGAACTGTTTGGAAGACAGGAGTCCCGTTACATCTGGCGTAAACCAAACACCGAATTTCACAAAAAGATCATCATACCTACGGTCAAGCATGGTGGTGGCAGTGTGATGGTGTGGGGATGCTTTACTGCTTCAGGGTCTGGGCAACTTGCAATAATTGAGGGAAACATGAATTCTGTTCTCTACCAGAAAATCCTAAAGGAGAATATCCGGTCTTCAGGCAGGTGCCTTTGATTTATGTTGTATTTTGTTTAAAGAGAGACAAAATGTGGGTGAGTAAAGTATGTTAAACTGCCATTTTCCATGTTGTAAAAAGCAGCTGTCATTAGACACCCCACTGAAACATTCACCCAAATATGAATCTGAATATAATCTCACATTTAAACATATTTTTGTGATTTCTGTAATCATGACACTGGAGTGATCAAAGGTGGGCTTGATTAACCAAAAGCAAAAGTAGTAACATGCATTTGAATAGAGTTGAAGAAGACTTCGTTCACCAGTCAAGATTCCACCAGATCAAATGGCAGAACTGCTTTTCTTTTGAATAAAACTGCAGTGCTTCATTTGTTTCTTTGTCTAATTTGGTCTTGTTGTTTTCCTTCTAGTTAACAATACAGTCCTTCTGTGTGCATCCATCACCCACATGGAAAAATGATTACATTTCTTGGAAATAAATGCCTCAAGAGAAAGGTGCGACTTCGTACCCAATCACAAGCTTGTAAACAAGTGTTTGAAAATAATGAGTGGATATGAGGTTTGAATAATAATGATCTGTAAAACAAATTAATTTGCGCTAATACACACTTCATATTCCTGGCTACTAGTTGTTCTCTATAAAAATCCTCTTTGCACATTTATTCATTTGCCAACATTTTTATTCAAATAAAAAAAAAAAAACCCTGAATAATTGGGTGTAAGTGTGTGTCATGGATTTCATAAACATGGACTCACCAATTCAGTCACACGATGCCTTCCAAACAGCGCTTGGGCAGATGAAGTACAAAGCTCCAAAGATAGTTCCACCACTGAGATTGTTCAACCACTGAGCTCAAAAGTAAATTAATAAACAAATAGTTCACTAAAGTGGTTTCATCACTAAGTTAACCAAACAATCTGTTCAACTGGTAGGTAATTATTCAACTAATGTATGAGGTAACTGATGAGATAAACATTGGGTTAATTGGCACCACTACTAACTAACTAACTAGCTAATTTGCTAACATATGCAATGACTAATCAGTGTCTTAATTGTGAGATTTTATGCGAGGTAATCAGTTGGTGAGCCAATCAGTGAACCAACATTGGGGTGATGAATGATCTAAACCAGGGGTGTCCAATCTTATCCGGAAAGGGCCTGTGTGGGTGCAGGTTTTCATTCCAACCAAGCAGGAGCCACACCTGATTCCACTTGTTTAATCAGTTGATCTTGGCTTTCAATAGACTCAGGTGTGGCTTCTGCTTGGTTGGAATGAAAACCTGCACCCACACCAGCACTCTCTGGATAAACTTGGACACACCTGATTTAAGTTATGTGTTAACTAATGTTGATTTGGCTAATTGAAAAGCTAATCAATGAGCTAATATTACAGAGTTAACCAATTAGAAAAGTGACACACTTGCCATCCCTGCCTGTTCTTCCTTGGAAGTGATTTTAATTATTCTACTCATATTTCTCTAGATTTAAAGCAGATATTTCAATGTGTTTTCCTTTCATTATGAAAATCATGACATGTAGGTCGCTTCATGAACACGTCACTTGATAATTTAAATATATAAGTTGTCAGATGTTCCCCGCCTTGTGCCCCGAGGCTCCATGCTCCCTGTGACCCTGTGTAGGATAAGTGATACACAAAATGGATGGATGGATGGATGGATGGAAGGAAGGAAGGATGGATAGATGGATGGATGGAAAGAAGGATGGAAGGAAGGAAGGATAGATGGATGGATGGTAGGAAGGAAGGATGGAAGGAAGGATGGATGGATGGATGGAAGGAAGGATGGATGGATGGAAGGAAGGAAGGAAGGAAGGATGGATGGATGGATGGAAGGAAGGAAGGATGGATGGATGGAAAGAAGGATGGAAGGAAGGAAGGAAAGAAGGATAGATGGATGGAAGGAAGGAAGGATTGATGTATGCAAGGAAGGAAGGAAGGATGGATGGAAGCAAGGAAGGAAGCATGGGGGGAAGGATGGATGGATGGAGGATGGATGGAGGGAAGGATGGAGGGATGGATGGATGGATGGTAGGAAGGAAGGATGGATGGATGGATGGATGGTAGGAAGGAAGGATGGAAGGAAGGATGGATGGATGGAAGGAAGGAAAGAAGTTGTCAGTTATCAGGGTGACTTGGTGGAACAGCGAGTATTGTTGCTGCTTCACAGGTCCTGGGTCCCTGGTTTGATCCTGACCTCAGGTTACTCTCTGTGCAGACTATGACATGTTCTTGCTGTGTTCGCATGCTCTTCCTCATGTATGTTCTCTGGGATCTCTAGTTTCCGTCAACATCCAAAATACATGGCCAGTAGGTGAATTAGTTACTATAAATTGCCCCAAAGTGTTAATGAGTTTATGAATGTGTGTGTTCCCTGACATGGACTGGCATCTCATCCGGGGTATATTCCCTATTACTCCCAGTGTTCCCAGTGTGTGCGTCGTATGCACTGCTACCCTGACTAGGATAAAATGGTTACCGACGATGAGTAAGTGTGTTGTAAGTAGTCAGCCTACTGTCTGGGACAGAGCCTAAACAGCAATGTCCATTTAAATCAAATGCTTAGAATAAGTGTTGCTAGACGTGAGAGACTGAGAGACAGTCAATAATTCTAGTGTTTATTTTCCAGTATCTGAAAAATCTATTGAACCCTTACTGTATGTTTAAAATATAATGTTCTTCATAGTAAATAAATCCTCAAGGCTTGAAGAATGGTTCCATATGGGATGGAAAAGAAATAATAGCTGTCTGTGGGGAGAAAACAGAATGTTGATAGAGAGAGAAATGATAGAGAGAGAGGGGATGTGTGTGTGTGTGTTTGTGTGTGTGTGTGTGTGTGAGAGAGAGAGGAAGAGAGAGAGAGAGAGAGAGAAAGAGAGAGAGAGAGAAGTCATGTCAAACTTTGACAACATGCATGACATCAGAGGTTACCTCCCCCAAGCTTGTCCACTATGAGATGGTCTGGTCACAAGCAAAACCTCTCAAAATCCTGCCATAATATGCACAGCCTTTTCCAACACACACACACACACACACACACACACACACTTGTATACGCACACTCTCAGGCACATGTGTGAACACTGAATTATAGTAAAGTGAAAGAGGGTGTGAGACACGCCTCAGAGCTGGGCAGACCTTTCCTGGAGAGGAATCCGAGCAGACGACGGTGGACAGCACTGAGCTTTACTGACCCACTGAATGAAAGGAACAGCATGTCAGTCTTCCTGCTCCTCCTCATCCTCAGTGAGGTCCTGCTCCCTAACCTCACCTGCGCATCCAGAGGTATGGAACACTCTGCTATTTACTGTTGCTCACAACTGTACTCGACTTCACAAAACAGACTAGGATTTGCAATAGCTTGAAAGAACTACAGCTGAGATCAGTTTAGGATTTCTTGATCATACCCCACAGGTTAGCGGCGTAAGACTACATTCTTAGTATGCTTATGAGTAATTATAATTCATCTGCCAAAATGGATTTCAAGGTAAATCTAATCTTGCGTGCATCAGTGTGACTGCATTCAAGAATACGACTCACCGACATCGTAGCAATGTTATTTATGACTTTGTATAGATTTGAATCCAATACCTCAGATTTTGGCCATGAACTCATGCACTCTGTTCTTTTATTTGCTTTGTTTGGCCCAGTTTTATTCTCTGGTGCTCGAGTGGACTCGGCATGCTACAGAAATATGCATGCCATTGAATAAAATGAATTTGGCTTATCAGATTGTTAATGAGCCGCTTGTTCTAAATAAAAGAGTTATGGACATTACACGTGGTTATTGTTAGCCTCCATGTGGTTATTAGTTTCTGCAAAATGGAAGTGATGTCATTGACTTTTGGATGTCACTTCAGTTCTTACCAGTGATCAATAATTGAAATAGCTATGTATTTGGAGGGAAAGTCTGTGTGTTTCTTGGGAAGAGAGGTGGAGGTGTTGAAGTGTGGGGAGACTCTGGTCATCAGCTGAAAGCAAATCGGTCTGGTCTAAAACTTACACAGACAGTTTATTGTTTTGTTGGCGTTTCTGGTCGTGTAGACAAACATCTTTCTTCTGCCCTTGGAAGAACCTTGTAGACAGTGCAATTTTATATCATCCTGGTGCAATTTTGTCTGGAGTACTCCATTACCTAATCATTGTTGGATCCCGACTTAGTCGATGATACTGGCCCGAGCTTGATGGGCGAATTTCCAACCACAGATTAAGACTAGGCCTTGGCTAAATGGCACAGTTTTAGGAAATCTGAGAGACTTTTGATTTATGGTCTCCTAAATAAGAAATTGTGTGTGTGTCTTAACACATAAGAAGATAGGTTTCAAAATGAGTGTGATTCTTAATGAAAATCATGTGCTGATGGGAGGAGTCTTTTCCAGGATGGGAACCACAGAAGTGAAATTAATTCTGCATGATTTCTTAAGATTTGAAATAATTGAAAACATGTGCTATTCCCCCCTCACATACACCAAATCTTAATCCAAATGATGACAACATGGATAATTCATGGAGAACTTCCATTATTTATGTCATTGAATCTACAAGCACTGAAAATGCTGGAGGACATACACTACAGAGCTCACCTTTCTAACCTAAGATCTTGTTTAAAGATAGCATGGGCGTGGCAGAGCAAATGTTTTCCTACTAAACGTCCCAAAATGTCACTATAGCAAACGGAAGGCGATTGTGAACATGTAGCATGTCTTAGGCATGATGGGAGGTCACTGCCTGTCGTGATGTAGTGCTGAGTACGACACTGGGCCAGAAGAGCAGCTAATTTACTGTTTGTGACTCACACTCATGCCTATACACACTAAAAATGCATCCCCGCATCCCTTTGCCTGTTCGTCTATTTGAGACCACTGAGCCTTAAAGAATTTGGTCCAGTTTGCCCACCTGATTGTAAGCGTAGTCCAGTGATCCTGAGCTCTAGCTGTCATGGAGATTTATATTCTATATGTGTGTGATGTGTGATGTGATCCTCACACACTTCATCTAGCTACAATTACTATAAATGTTTTATAAATTGACCTCAATTTTTGTTTTGTTTTATTGTGATAAAGCCAGTGGTCATAATTTTACAGCTGAACAGTTTATTGGTTTTCATATAATGATTTAGAAAAATTATATCCACATGTAGAGCGCAGTCACACTTCCAGGGTCGGGGGTTCGATTCTCGTCGCTGCACTGTGTGTGTGTGTGTGTGTGTGTGTGTGTGCGGAGTGTGCGTGTTCTCCCCGTGCCGCGGGGGTTTCCTCCGGGTACTCCGGTTTCCTCCCCCAGTCCAAAGACATGAAACGTAGACTGATTGGCATGTCCAAAGTGTCCGTAGTGTATGAATGGGTGTGTGATTGTGCCCTGTGATGGATTGGCACCCCGTCCAGGGTGTACCCCGCCTCGTACCCCATGCTCCCTGGGATAGGCTCCAGGTTCCCCGCGACCCTGTTGGATAAACGATATAGAAGATGGATAGATATCCCTATGTCAAGGTCTTTAGGAAGTATGTACCAGTGTGTGAAATTACATAAAGGAACCTTCTTCAAAAGGGTTAGACTGAGAAAACACATGATTCAAATAATATCCGTAATGATCAGAACCACTTAATATTTCATGCTCAAATTATTATACAATTTAAGGAAATGACTATACAGGCATTCCATAGCATTATCTTTTAGGAAATAATATGTGTAGTTAAAGGTATAAATGTGTGCAGATATCTAAAATACCAAAAAAATTGACAATTAAAAGTAAGATTGTTATTTTGGCCTGTGGTGCTTGGCCTTACAAATTTCCATGGCACGTAATAAAATCCTGATCACCGTGTGTTTCACTTCACACACACAGACCCAGTCTGACTTTTCCGATTCGGCATCTCTCCAATGCACCTGCTGACAGGCTAATCCAGCCCTGACTAATACCTTATAGGAGATGCCCGGAGATGGGCAGAGCCAGCTCTGAAGTAACGAAAAGCCAATTTGCTTGTTTTGGAGCTGCCAGGAGTTTCCTTCTCTCCAACACACACAGCAACCTTTTATCCTGCAGTAACACCCACAGTTTCATCAACCGAGTAATAAAAGTTGACCACAAGGCTATGCTTCAAATCCATTTCTAAGATGTTTGACCTTTATTTATTATTTTTGTCTTTACTGGTGTCTGTTTTATGTTTAAGAGTTGTGTTTTATAATTGTAAGTGTCTGTGGCCCAGATTCACGTGTCTGACTTATTAATGGTTGTTTTGGTGGTATCGACCATGTAGTTGTTGGATAGAACTAAATCTGGCATTAAACTGTGGAACCGTTGATCCACAGCCGTGCTGAAAACTCTAGCAAGCGGTAAAGCATTAAAATATCCAATTAAAATGACCAAATGTACTCTTGTGGGGACAATCAACTTGCTGGAATATTAGAATATTTCACTCTGTGGCAATAGCATAAAAACACATTGTTCTGTGATACTGTAAATGCCCTGCCAGAACCAAAATCAGTTAATGCTCTGTAGGTTTTTGGCTATTAAAAATCTTGATGTCATATTGAGGCGTATTCTTCCACTGAGACGGCCAATAGCTCAGTCAACAGCATAGATCCCTTCTTTATAACTGTTATTTGTGTCCTTTTTGGTTTATATTCCATCCCCAGTGCGCAGGCAGACTACAAAGGTTCGGATCAGTGCTATAGGAGACACCATCATGCTGAAGTTCCTTCAGCCACACATGGACACTAAGCTGGAGGGCTACATCCTGGGCTACGGCAGCAACTTGTTCTCCAAGCAGTTCATCCAACTCCCTGAGGATGGGGAACCTTATGAAACTGAAATCGGTAAACCCGCCAAATTCTCTGTTTGGTAATCTCTCTCCGTCTCTCTCTCTCTCTCTCTCTCGCGCGTGCATGCTGTCTGAGTTTCTGTTTCACTTTTTCAGACGCTGAGCCAAAATATCTAGTTGCAGTACAACCAGTCAAAGAAGAAGAGGTGAAAAAACAGTGCGCAGGTAAACTATACTACTGTGGATGCATGGAAAGGACTGGTTTCATTACGTCCATATAAATACAATGCATGTCCTGATAAATCTTTAATCTGTAGGGAAGGAGACTCTGGAGAGGCCTCTGCATCTGGTGATTGGCTCTGTGACCCCGACCTCAGTTATGCTGTCCTGGGGCACACTGCTAAATACCCTTTCCAGTGAAACCAACCTGGACGACTGCATCGAGGACGGGTAAGACCGTGTGTTTGTATTCATGCACGTCTGCTCTCTTGATGTTAGACGAGAACATTGACACTCTGCCAGATGTTTGGTCATTCTTTTGACAGAAGACATGGAGCAATACCAGTAATAAGAAGAGCCAAAACGATCACAATAGTCTCACAGAGTCCCAGACTCTCATACTGAACAGACAGGAATACAGACATCAAAAACTTTGGAATGTGATATGTCTCTATTTTAGATATTGCAGGTGCAGAGCTTTAAAGACACATATAACACACACACACATATTCTTGTGTGCTCTTTGGTCAAGCTGGTGGAAAGGTTGACGTCAGTCTGCTCTGTTTAACCAATCTAATCCTTTTGCTGCCCAGTATAACCCAGAGAGAAAGACTGTGAGTCAGTAAAAGCCGAACTTCTTCCAGCTGCTTAAGCAATTTTGAATCATTGTGAATGTCAGATTTTGCACTACATCTTTATCTTTTTCGACATTTTTGCTCTACATCACAAACACAATATAAAGTACAATAAGCCCTTCACATCCAGGCTAATCATTGCCATATCAGTAGCGTGACTGAACAACAGACTAACTTTGTCTTCTCTGAATCTCTAGTCACTTCACCGTGCGCTACAGGGAGAAGGAGCCCAAAAAGAAGTGGAACTATCAGACATGCCCCACCACAGAAACAATCATTGACCGACTCAAACCAGACACGCCATATGAGTTTGGGGTCCGAGCAGAGTCTGGAAATATCAATGGAGCCTGGAGCCCTCCAGTAATCCACAACACAGCTGGTACCTCACAATAACAAAGCACTAAAGTTTTAACATGCAAATCGCTTCATGAGCCTCACGTACAAATCTAACTGAGGGCAAAAGCATGGTTTTTGAACTTAACAAGAAAAATGTGTCTCTATTTTTCATCTATTCTTATCTACAAAGTAGGGATCTGATGCAATGGCTGTATCTATATCTGCATCTGTATTTGTTTAGTGCTCCAAAGATTTATTCATATATATATATATATATATCAGTATTCAGATTTTAAACCCAAAGCCGGCATGGCCGAAGGTAGGAACGCGAGTACTGTCAGCATGCTGGGTGAATTCTGACTCTGACAGTTCCTCAACCTCAGCTACATCGTTCTAGTTCATAATTGGTCTGTGTTATTGGTGCGCTTATCATTTTTGCTTGTACCTGCCCACAATCTTTTTGACCAAATTTCCTCCAATATAAATAAAGTAGCTTAATTGAAACCACCGGCTTTCTTTGTCCTGTTAACGTCATACCTGTCCAATCTTTCATGCTCACTTTAACGTAAAAAACCTCCCACAGTGTTTATGTTGTGCTCCATGGGATCCCAGCTGGGTCTCTAATGAGATGCCTTGTGAACCTTTCTGGGGAAAAACAATAACAGCAACAACATATATTCTGCCTCCTATTTGTATTTCTATGCATTTAGATTAGATTCATGTATTTTTATTTGGTTACTGCGGGTATACCTTGCACCAAAAGCCCAATCCAAAACAAAAATCATCAGAAAAACATTTTGAAATTGAATTTAGCCAGGACCAAATCAATCGCCAGACCTGATTCAGGAAAAAGTCAGTGCATGACATCTGGCAGGGTTATAACAGATATGTCCAGAAATATGGGCACATACTGTATCAGAAAGAATGTATAGAGTGGTGGTTATTAAAAAATATAAACTTTTTTATATTTATTTTTACTAGTAAAATATTTCAGTATTTTCGTTACATGTGGTAATGAATGAACAGCTATGGAACCCGAAGAACTAAAATGCCTTTAAACTCAACTTTCGCTGACTGCATTGATTCATAAAGTCAGATGAGAAAGAATACGATTGAAATAAGATTCAGCTAATATTGTCTCATTAAAAAATTGAAACTGCCTAATGACACATTGTTCTCTTCTCTCGGTAGACGATATAGACATTCATGAACCAGTGAAGCCTGAGAACTTTCCCAGACCTAAAGTAAGACTATAATATATAATAAGTTATTTTCCATCTGTCTATGTGTCTTTCCTTTGTTTTTTTCTTTTCTGCTTGTCTTTATAAGTCTAGACGTCTCTCTCTTACAGAAACCCGTCACCGAAAGCTCTCAAACTTTCTCCCCCTCGGTGCCTCGTAAGATGTTTTCTCCATTCATAAAAAAGTATTAAGAGAAGCGTTCGTACCTATGAAATATCTGATTCAGTGTGATCCGCTCCACTCTGCAGTTCTGTACAGCGTGACTCAGAGCAGACCAGCGTCCCTCCTCAGACCCCCACCATCCTCTCCTACACAGAGGGTAACTCAAGGTAATAAAACTTACAATGGCTGTTTTTACATCTGTGAATTTCTCATTCCTGATTTAAAAATATTTTTTTATTGGTTTTTCAACAAGAACGTACAGTCCATACAGTTCACAGAACATATGGGATGTTCCCGCTCATGACCCGTGAGGTGCAAATATACAATACATACCGTGGATATAGAAAGGTCTACACACAGGTTTTGGGTATGTAAAAAATAAAATCATGTCAGATCTTTTCCACCTTGAATGTGATATAGCAAACAACAAAATCCAAGTGAAAAACAAATAGGGAAGTTTTAATCAATCACATTCAAACTTATAACCGAAGTGATTCTGATTAACCCCCAAATAAAGATCAGCTGTTTCTGTAGGATTTCCTTCTTGACATCTTCTTGGTTTCTTCTAACTGCTGAAGCCATGGTCCTCAAAAAGAACTTACACAGCATGTACGGGAGCTCACTGTCGAAAGGTATCGATAAGGACAGGGTTGGAACATTGTGAAGGCCATCATCAACAAGTGGAGAAAATGGTGCATCGCAGTGACATTACCAAGAACAGGATGTCCCTCCAAAACTGATGAAAGGACAAGAAGAAATCTTATCATGGAGGCTGCCTGAGTCCTACGGCAACATTAAAGGAGCTGCAGGAATACTTGGCAAGTACTGTTTACTCCCTGCCTGTGACAACAATGTCTCATTTTCTTCACATGTCTGGGCTGTTAGGTTGCGTGACCCAATTTTGCCAAAACCATGTGGCAAAATGTGTCATGGTCTGATGAGATCAAGGCCGAACGTTTTGGGGATAATTCTAAAATATAGTTTGCACAAAAACGAGACAGTTCTTCACCCAAGGAACACCATACCCATGGTGAAGCATGGTGGTGGCAGCATGATGCTATGGGGCTGCTGCTCTTCAGCTGGAACTGGGACCCTATTCAAGATAGAGCGAACCATGGATCGCTCCAAATTCCAATCTATTTTGGCATAAAAACCTACAGGCTCCACTTTAAAAAGCTGAAAATTTCATCTTCCAGCATGATAATGACCTGCATTTTATTGGTTGCAATATCACAAGATCTGACATCACACAAAAAAAAATGTTTTCACATGGGTGTGCAGATATTTTATATCCGCTGTACGTCTTCCTAAGTAGACGTAACAAATATCAAAGTCATATTACCATTCCGACAACTAGGTATGCCAACGTGAAGCCGATGTTGAGATCATCCAGCCTCTTTCTGGACGCAGTGAACAATTTTAATTTCTGCAACAGCCTTCATCATGTTGACAAACAGGAAGAGTTTGGAGCCCTGGTTCCTCGTCTCTCCCATACCTTCACTCTCACTGCAGCCATGATGCGATCTTTCTCTATAATGCTGTGTAAGCATATGATGACCGGTCATGGTGGGCAAATCCTGTATAGCAGAAAGAATGTTGACTGTAGGATGGCTATTTGTTTCCAGTATTAATATCTTAACATAAACCTGTTGTAAAACCATTAGTCCTCTATCTTGTTCAGTAGTCCTAAGTTCTTCTCTTCTGTTCTTTCACACTTTTGTTCTCCACCAGTCTTACTTTGACATAACAGTGACACTGATGTAGTAATAGGAAGGCATTGTGTATGTAGTGCTTGGGTGGTGTGATGCAGCTTCCTCTTTTCCACTATTGATCCAACAGGGATAATACTGGGATGTTCAACCTCTTAGGTATCATTTCCCCCCCTATTCCTAAATTCTGAAATTCTATTACCTTATTTTTCCTTAGAATGCTCCCTAGTCTTCATTTTCACTCCTTTACTTCTGACTGACAGTCTCTTCGATGATGGTTCAATTGAGGTGGTTTTGGTTCGGAAAATGGAAAATCCTCTTTCACCTGGACCTTCTGGCAAACCTGGGGGTTGAATACTTTATTCAAGAAGCATTGTTCAGAACTTCTGGATCTTTCCCTTCTTTATACGGATCCAAGATATCCCCCCACCCCCACCCCCCCCCCCCACACACATATCCATACTCCTTTTGATTTCTGATGGTAAACAGATGGAACAGGGAGACAAATTTCCCTTTTACTGGTTTCTAATTTCATAGTTTTCGACATTAATTACTAGAAAGACAACATACCGTATGTATGTATACTGTGCAAATGTTTTAGGCACGTGCAAAGAAATGCTGTAGAGCAATGATGCCTTCAAAAATAACGAAATTAAACGTTATACATTTTCTAAAATACCATAAATGAGCAGTAAACTGTAGTAAATGAAACAAAGCCAGTATTTGGTGTGATAAATTTTTTAAAATTATAATAGTAGTCTCAATTTGTGCAGGTTTATAAGGAAATGAGCTGTAAGTGTTATCGAGCATCTTACAGAACCAGACACGGTTCATCTTGAGATGTTGCCTGTCGCACTCGCGTCTTATTTTTGCAGCGAAACCCATCGACCTTCATTGTGTTTTTTGTCCGAAAAGTCTCTCTTACCACTTAATACACTGCTTTCTTTACTGACATACAAACATTTTTCTGTAACATTTCATTTTGTGCTGGAAAACTAATGTTTGGGAATCTAAAATGTCTTTTGTACTGACTTGATAATGTAGACGTCATAAAATAAAAATCTATAACAAAGATTGTACTAGAAAAAAATGATGCCTAAGACTTTTGTACAGTATTGTATGTGTATATATAGCTTGGACAGCTTGCATTCATTGACTCAACTATCAAAAATATATCAAAGAGCGCTTGAAGATAATGTGAAGCCATCTGTCCGAAAGCTGCACTCAAACCGAAAGTGGACCTTTCAACAAGATAATGATCTAAAAAAAGCAGACTAGCAAATCCAGTAAGGAACGGCGGGTTATGGAACGGCCAAGTCAAAGCCAGGATTTGATTCCCACTGAAATGTTGTGGGGGATTTGAAACAGGCGGTACATGCAAGAAAACCCTCAAACATCTTGCAACTGAAAGAATATTGCCTGGACGAGTAGTCAAAAAATCCTGCAGGCCTGGTGGACGATTATGCAAACCGCCTACAAGAAGTTAAGGGGGCAATACTAGCTTCTGATGCCAAGGGTGTACTTACTTTTGATCTATTGATATTTCTGTTGAATTACTGATTGAACAAGCTATTTTTCCATGTGGTTTTGTTCTTTACTTATTTTTTCACATGACTGTATATGTGTGTGTGTGTGTGTGTGTGTGTGTGTGTGTGTGTGTGTGTGTGTTGATTCATGAATTCAAATGAGAATGAATAAGATTGAAATGAGAATCAGCTAATAATAATGCCATCGTTTTCTCTTTTCTCAGTAGAAGATATAAGCAATCATAAAACATTAAAGCCTGAGAACTTTCTGGGTTCTAAGGTAAGTCTGTCATACGCAGTAAGTTACTTTCCACCTCTCTCTATGTTTCTTTCTCTTGTCTTTTCTCTTTCCCTCTCGTTCCTGTTTTTCTTTATAAGTCTAGACGTCTCTCTCCTACAGAAGCCCATCACCGAAAGCCCTCAAGCTTTCTCCCCCTCGGTGCCTCGTAAGATGTTTTCTCCATTCGTAAAAAAAACATTACGAGAAACAATCATGTTAATAATAAATATCCGATTCACTGCGATATGCTTCACTCTGCAGTTCTGCCCAGGGTGACTCAGAGCAGACCAGCTTCCCTCCTCAAACCGCCAGCACCCTCTCCTATACCGAGGGTAACTCTGGGTAATGAAAATTACAATGCCTATTTTCATTATTGATTTCTGCATTTCTCATCGAGCACCTCATTTTAAAAAGAACATGCTTTCTTGTTTATTTTAACACACCTAATCTTTTTTTTTCTCCGCCTGTCTTACTTTCACATAAAAGTATGTGAGTATGTGAAATTTTTTTCTATAGTCGAGAGTCAGTCTGCCAACCACGCCCACAGTGGAAGGGAGTTACACCTACAGTTAAAAGCACACAGCGTGTAATACAGTGCTTTGAATATCCCAACAAAGCCTCTGTGCCTGATACACTAATGACCAGGGTTAGGAGGGTTAATTAAAAAAATTATTCCGTTACAGTTATAAATGACTTCATAAAAAATGTCATCAGTAACGTAATCCAAGTATCACAATGTGAAAGTTATGTGATCTGATTACTTTGGGATTGCTTCAACGTCACGTGTGTAAATAAAGTCGAGAGAAACACAATAAGATCTAAAATACTTTAAGCTTTAAAACATGTTCAATGTTTGGATTTGTTTTAAGAAAATAAATGAATAAATAAATAAATAAATAAATAAATAAATGAAAAGATCACTGTCCCTGATGCAGGTAACATTACATCACAAAAGTTAGGGTGACCGTATTCTGGTGTTCCAAAAAGAGGACCACTTTTTTTTTTCTCCTTCTGGGGTCTTAATAGCGTTTAAAACAGTGTTACTATGAATGCAGACTTCGATACACTGAAAAAGACGCACTATTAATTAGCGTCACATAAATATATATAAATAAAATTGGTTTCACTCTGCCCACGTTTTTTTGCATGTCCATGGAATAAAATAAAATATCAGATGAGACTGGAGAAGTCATTAGACGTTGCATTTTCAGTTGAATTTGGGGAAACCACTTGAAGCGTTCGTCGTGTTGAACTATTTCAATCGCTTTTGTTTGATTTGTTCAGTACAACCAACTGAAAGTCTGTACATTTTGACAACAAACCTGATTTGCGACGGGGGTCGAATCATTTTGATTGCACCCGTAGATTCACGAACAAGGATGCTCTGGTTGTTGAAAATAAAATCCACACATTATCTATCGTTCTAACTGCGTTACTCTTCTAATCTTCTAAATTATACCAACTTTAAAAGCCACTGTATGGGAATAACTGCACATGAAGTAGTGGCTTTGTGAAAGTTTTCCAATGCGTTCCTAAGTTCTGCATCCGAACTGTCAATATCAAACGCCGAGCCGACTTTATCGAGGTCAGCCGACGTCCTGCATCTGCACCAAAATGCTAGTTTGATGCTAATCTAACCTCACGATTATTTCACATAGTCCTAGATTCAAATTTTTAACATGAACTGTTTCCTTACAGCACTGCTTTATTGCACCAGGACTGCATCGTGACTCAAACACACATATAGAAACTCCCTAATGACACAACTTATCTGCTTATTCTCTTTTCTCACCTATAGACATTCATAAACCACTGAAGCCTGAGATCTTTCTAAAGCCTGAGGTAAGTCTATCCTATACAGAAAACAATTTTCCATCTCTGTCTCTTTGTTTCTTTCTCTTGTCTTTTCTCTTTCTCTCGCCTTGCTGTTTTGCTTTGTAAGTCTAGACTTCTTTCTCCCACAGAAGCCCATCACCGAAAGCCCTCCTGCTTTCTCCGCCTCGGTGCCTTGTAAGATGTTTTCTCCATTCGTATATATATATAAGGAAACCTTAATATTTAGCAAATATCTGATTCACTGTGATACATTCCACTCTCCAGTTCTGCCCAGTGAGACTCAGAGCAGTCTGACCTCTGACATCAGAAACCCAGCAGCCCCTCCTACACAGAGGGTAATTCAAGGTAATGAGATTTAAAAGACTGTTTGTATTACTGATTTCTTGAACGTTTGTGAATTTCTCATAGACCACCTGGTTTTAAGGGAAACATGGGTCTTTTAAACCTGGAGCCTATCCCAGGAAGCATCAGGCACGAGGCGGGGTACACCCTGGACAGGGTGGCAGTCTATCGCAGGGCACAATCACATACACATTCACACACCCATTCATACACTACGGACTACGGACACTTTGGACATGCCAATCAGCCTACCATGCATGTCTTTGGACTGGGGGAGGCGGGGTACACCCTGGACAGGGTGGCAGTCTATCGCAGGGCACAATCACATACACATTCACACACCCATTCATACACTACGCACTACGGACACTTTGGACATGCCAATCAGCCTACCATGCATGTCTTTGGACTGGGGGAGGAAACCGGAGAACCCGGAGGAAACCCCCACAGCATGGGGAGAACATGCAAACTCCACACACTCAGGGCCACAGTGGGAATCAAACCCCCGACCCTGGAGGTGTGAGGCAAACGTGCTAACCACTAAGCCACCGTGTGCCCCAGTAAGGATACCGTGCTTTAAAAATCACAACAACACTGGTGTACCTGATATACTAATGGTCCACTATTTCCTGCTCTGCTGTAGCCCTATGGTAGTTCCTTTCCATTTTGATGGATGGGGTGGATGAGAGCCGACAGATGCATATTGTGCTCTTACTTTATTACTGCGTCAGTGTTTTTGTAGTGACCTGGGTGAACCTTTCACATGGCGAAACTTTGATATTTTCTGCTATATATAGTTCTGAAAACTACTCAATATTCTACTCAAAATTTCTGCTATATATAGTTCTGAAAACTACAAGTTTTCAGAAATCCTAGGCAAGAATATAAATTGAATAAAAATATTTCCATGTCGTTTTGGTGAAATGTACAGGTGTATAATTTTTTTTTATTTTTTAAAGTAGGTGTCAAAGTATGTTCTAATTTTTTTTAAAAACCCAACAATTAAGGTCAAACCCCGATTTTTCATCTTCCCACCCAACATCCAATGGGTTTTCTCAGACTACGTCACGATTGTATGCTTACAAAGTACTGTTACAGTGTACGGTAGGTGTTCCTGAGAAAATACCCAATAAGGGTGGCTAATATACTAATCAATCCCTCCATGGAGTTTGCAATTTTGCGATGGCAGAAATGAACGCCAAATCACACAACCTCCACAATATTCGGAGGAGCTTGCAATTTTTTAAAAAAAAAAATTACTGAAGATTTTCTACAGATTTGGGTAAAGATACGTCATGTGACATCATCACAACGCGCATGCAGCAAAAGCCCTCTTCAGTTCACGTGTGTCGAACGTGAGTACGGCTAAAAAGGTCTCGTTTACCAAACAAGCATCACTGCGAAATACCGTGCCAAACAATTAAAAAAAAAAGCATAAAAAAACTCCACAAATTGCATGATAGTTTTTGAAAAACGATGCAGAAAAATCAAGCATTTTTGGCCGTAACAATGAGAAAAAACTCCTGTAGGGACTGTCTAATAAATTATCCATGGAGTATATCCAGTACTCCTTACTATACAGGAGAAATACCCCAGACTTGCCGGATCTTTCTCTTCTTTGTCCAAATGTTTTCTCAGATCCATACTCCATTCACTGTAAACACATGGAACAAGGAGACAAATTTCCCTTTTACTAGTTTACAATGCACAGTTTTCCGGTTGTTTAGTACTAAATTGCATAATGTTAAGGACAAATGTATATATTCATGACACAACAAAAACAGAAAATACAAATGCAGTAGTATTTTGACACTGACTCCACACCAGAAGACATATTGAACGCATCATATGATTGCCCTGTCACAGCAGGGGCGTAGGAATTCATTTTGAGGATGGGGTCATGTACTTTGAGTACATGCCAGACAGTTGTAGGAACAATAATGGCATGAGCTTGGTATGCAGTAATTTATCTTGTCATATTTATAACTTTGTCATGAAATACTGTTTGAACGGTTTATGAAAATGTCCTTATGCATGAAAAAAAACATCCAGAACCCAACACACTAAATGTCTTGTTATAAATTACATTTTGTTTGTCTTATTAGGTCTGTGCGAAGAGAACAAAAAAAAACAACGTTTGCACTTGATTGTAGCTGGCTGCATTGCTTCTTTAAATGAGAATGTTCTCCTTTTTCAGTTACAGACATTCATAAACCACTGAAGCCTGAGAGCGTTCTGAGACCAAAGGTAAGTCTATCATATCCAGTGTTATTTTCCACTTCTCTCAATATTTCTTTCCCTTTCTTTCTCGTTCCTGTTTTTCTTTATAAGTCTAGACGTCTCTCTCCTACAGAAACCCGTCACCGAAAGCCCTCAAACTTTCTCCCCTTCGGTGCCTCGTAAGATGTTTTCTCCATTCATAAAAAACCTTAAGAGAAGCGTTTATATTTATGAAATATCTGATTCAGTGTGATACGCTCCACTCTGCAGTTCTGCCCAGGGTGACTCAGAGCAGACCAGCTTCCCTCCTCAGACCCCCAGCACCCTCTCCTATACCAAGGGTAACTCTGGGTAATGAAAATTACAATGCCTGTTTCTATTTTTGATTTCTTGAATTTCTCACAGCCCAAATGATTAAAAATACTCTACTGTATTCTTACACTTGTCTTAATTTTTCTCCACCTATCTTACTTTCACACAAAAAGAAATCTAGGAATGCTTTTTTCTATGGTGATTTTTTTTTTTTTTTTTTATAATGATTTGCAATGGAACACTTTCTAAAACACTCCTTTGCATGCTATTATGTTTATCAATGTATTGTAGAAGTATGTACTCTTGGTTTTGCTTGTCAAAAGAGCTCGGCGTTCTATTGACCAGTTAAATGATCAGTCTACAGTTGTTGATCATGTAACTGCAAAGGAAAATCTCTGTTACTTTTTATAACCAAGACAATACTAATGAAATACTGCACATTTTATGAGTATGTGGGAGTATGTATAATAGTATACACTCAGTGGCCATGTTATTAGGTATACATGCCTTGTGCCTACAGTCACTGATCATTTTGCCAGGTGTGACTACCAAATAGTTTACTCACTGGATCTCATGTGCTGATAGGAACATTTATCAGAACCTCTCCATAACTGGAAAGAGACCACCAATGGTGGCCAGATATTATTTAGGTAATGGACCATTCTCAGCATAGCAGTGACACTGATGTTGTAGTGTGTGTTGTACAAGTGTAAGAAGCAAGCAGTAATGAAGGGCTTTTTAAATACCTTAATATGACACCTGGGTTGAGAGTCGGTCTGCCAACCAAGCTCACAATGGAAGAGCAATCTATTGTGAATTATTGTCTTTAACTTTACACCTACAGTTAAGATCAGAGTGTGTATTCCTAACTGTACCAGTATAGATTCAGTGCTTAAAATCCCAGCAATGCCACTGTGTCTGATATACTAATTATCTACAGTTCTCAGAGGTAAAATTCTTGAGAAAATAGCCAATAAAGGTAGCTAAAAGGTATGTGCACCTAATAAAGTGTCCACTGTGTATATTTAATACTCCTTACTATACATCTAAAATTCACAAGCCATGCTGGATCTTTTTCTGCTTGATCTTGATCCAAGAATTTTTTTCCTCAGGTCCACGTTCCTTCTCAGCTCTCACTCCTGTGGAACCGGGAGACAAAGTTCCACTTTACTAGTGGAGTTTTAGTGCATAGTTTTCTAGTCAGTTTAGCTCTGAATTGCATAATGCAAATTTAAAGATTAATGATAGAACAGAAACCAAAAACACCAGACCAATATATATATATATATATATATATATATATATATATATATATATATATATATATAGTGGGCTCTGCACCCAGTTCCATATCAGAAGATATTGACTGTGTTAAATGCATTGTCAAAGAAAGTCGTCTACGTGTTGCAGTAAGAGTGCTTTGAAGTATAAAAGGCAACTTCAGCTCCCTTAAGAAGTGGGAATTTGTCTCCCAACTACAGACTCAAAGCGGAACATTCGCAAAGCCATTACAAGCATACTGTCTATCAAGTTCTGCAAACAAACACACACACACACACACACACACACACACACACACACACACACACTCTCTCTATAAGGCACTGTCATATCTTTTCTTTGAACAGGAACAGCAAGCGATGGCATAAGAACTCCACGTCCTTCTGAAGATTCATTGTCCTTGCCCCAGACCCTCAACTCAACTCACACAACAAAGAGCAATTTAAAAACCAATAATATTCTTCAAACTCACAATTCTACTATATCATCTCCTTCGATTACCTCCCAACAACCACTTCACACAACCCATTCCCAACTGACCACAAGTAAACCTCTATTCAACACACCCAAAACACAGACCAACACAACCACAACGGTATCTAGCACAGTCAAAGCTCAACTCAATTTAACCCAAAAGAAAAGGACCCAACTCCACAACACAATTCATCCCCACCTCGAATCCAGCACATCCACATTCCAACTTAGAATGACCCAGTTCCAACAACATACAATCAAATACCCTCTTAAAACACCCCAACTCTATACAGTTCACCCTCAAACTAGTATAAACCAGTCCCAACACAGCACAGCCAAAGGCCAATACAAAACAACCCAAAACATGTTTACAACACTTGAACCCATCACAACTCAATCCCAACCCCACGCAACCCAACCCCAGTCTGTTACAAGCCAATCCCAGCCGCACACAGTTTATACCCAATCCAACAAAAAACTGTCTCATACTCATACAACTCAACCCAAACCCAGTGCAACCCAATCTTCACCCCACACAACCCAACCCCAATCCATTGCAACCCAATCTCAACCCCACACAACTCAATTCCAAACTAGCACAGTAAAATACTACCCAAGAACAGCCCAACCCCAACCCTCCACAACCCAATCTCAACCCCACACATCCCAATCCATTACAAGACAATCTCAACCTCACACAGCTCAATTCCAAACTAGCACAGTAATACATCACCCAAGAACAGCCCAACCCCAACCCTCCACAACCCAGTCTCATCCCCACACAGCCCAACCCCAACCCATGACAATACAATCTCAACCCCACACATCCCAACCCCAACCCATTACAATACAATCTCAACCCCACACAACTCAATTCCAAACTAGCACAATAAAATACCACCCAAGAACAGACCAACCCCAACCCTCCACAACCCAGTCTCAACCCCACACATCCCAACCCCAACCCATTACAATACAATCTCAACCCCACACAACTCAATTCCAAACTAGCACAATAAAATACCACCCAAGAACAGACCAACCCCAACCCTCCACAACCCAGTCTCAACCCCACACATCCCAACCCCAACACATTACAATACAATCTCAACCCCACACAACTCAATTCCAAGCTAGCACAGTAAAATACCACCCAAGAACAGACCAACCCCAACCCTCCACAACAAGATCGCATCCCCACACATCCCAAACCATTACAATACAATCTCAACCCCACACATCCCAACCCCAACCCATTACAATACAATCTCAATACCACCCAAGAACAGCCCAACCCCAACCCTCCACAACCCAGTCTCAACCCCACACATCCCAACCCCAACACATTACAATACAATCTCAACCCCACACAACTCAATTCCAAGCTAGCACAGTAAAATACCACCCAAGAACAGACCAACCCCAACCCTCCACAACCCAGTCTCAACCCCACACATCCCAACCCATTACAATACAATCTCAACCCCACAGAACTCAATTCCAAAATAGCACAGTAATACATCACCCAGGAACAACCAAAACTCAACCCACCACAACACAATCTCAATCCCAACCCATTAAAACCCAATCCAATCCAAACAAACACACAGAAAAATCCCAACCAAAAACAGTGCAACCCAAATTGACCACAACCAAATCCAAACCCAGAAAAAACAAACAGAAGACCAGAGTACCCCAATCCAGCACAGTACAACCCCAACCAACCACAAACCAATCCAGTACAGCAAAATACCATCCTACCGTCAGGTCTCATAAACAGCCTGTCACAAATCAACATCACAAAAATATAATCAAGCCAAAATTTACACATGAACCCAATACTTACTACCAATTCAGCACAACATTTGAGGGGTTAAGCACTACTGAATTCCAACAAAAACCTGACCATCACCCATCACGTGCTACAATAAAACATTCTAACACCAACACACGGCAAAATGGTAAAACTGAACATACCGTCATGAGTAAGCCAAAGCAACCTGTACAAACACCTTTAGAACAATCGAACACACAAAACTCACCTTGGCGTGAAAAGAAGCTGGTCAACAAGACGCTCCCAGTCAGCAAAATGGGTAAATTCTCCTGTTGCTTACTTATCACTTATGTTAATGTATTAAAAAAGTACAAGCACAGTGCTTAACATCCATGATATATTACTTCTGAGGTTATAGTGCCTGGAATACATTGTGCAGAAACTTGCCTGGGCCATGTAGAAAGCAAATGTTTCTAGATGACTAAATATTACCAAAACATCTTATCAAGAATTCCCCTGAAAGTCCCACTAAATTCAGGCCAAACACTTTTATAGACCCATAATCCAAAGGCAGGGATATAACCCAGACTGTAGTAAGACTCATAAGAACAACATATTAGAGTTTTTCAAATTGCAGTATAAGCCTTATCCTTATGAGACAGCTTCTTCATGTCACGCAGCTCCGAGCCAATCACTGGATGGACATCTAACAAAGCCTGCTCTTGTCAGTGGGGCAACGAATAGGAACCAGGGTAATGATATCAATATGTGTTGAGGCTCCAGCATTATTGGTCCTAACCACTGTCTTTCACATGCCATGCAATTGTGACTTCACATCGCATAACAGCACAGAAATTGAGCTAAAATGACACTGCTACCAAGCATCACCTATGCCATCAACTGCATTATTTTATTATTTTTCCACAAATGCCTACAATGCCATCACTTCACTTGTGCTATAACTACTGTATTACACCCACTCAGTGTTCTTTAAACCTCATTGTCACCCAGCCACCAAACTCTGCACTATGCTGCCACATCATGCTCATCCCTCATGTAAAGGAATACTTAGAAATCAGTCTAAGACAGGGACCAGTTAAATGGTACCTGCAGCTTTAATTCATTATTAGCAATGTTTAAAAAAACTTTTTTAACAGCACCACCTCTCAAGGAATTCTCACATCTAATCTGTCATCACCACTGTACTCATTCAGGACTGCACTGTCTGTCTGCGTCAATGCTTTCACTGTCTGTCTCCACAGGACTGTCAGACACTTAATCACATCCTTACTTACAGAGTAAAAGCAGCTTGTTGTCTGTCTTCACTTCGCCAGCACCGTCCTCTTCCTAATCCAACAAGAACTACCATTTCTCACTACCATGAAATTGCTAATTATGTTTATGTCTATCTAGGCCAAGACATGCCTTCACCATCTGCTTCTGTGGCAAGAACTTCAGCACCTACAGTAACCAAGCGTGTCTCTCCAGTCTCAGTTCTTAATCCAATAAGGTTGCCTCCTACCTACTCAAACACCTCTGTCAGGACTGCACCGGGTAACAAAGCATTCCAGTTTTCTAGCGATAAACCATCTGTTCACTGTATGTTTTGATGTTTACTCGTCTGTAATCGGCGGTGTCAGAATAGGCTCCTCGTCTGCTCCATGAAACAGATTTTCAAATATCACACGAGCAAGAGCACAGGTAAACAGAATATATCAACACGACTGTGATTCAGCCATAGGCACAAAGCGGTCGTGGTTCTATAAACAGGAAATTATTATTGAGTAAGTGACATTTTGGACACAATATGGACAAATGTTCTGTTTGTTTATACTCCACTAGTGGAAATAGATCCCGATGAAGCCACGTTCCCTTCATAGCATGTCGCCTAGATTGCTAGCTAGCTCACATTGATTTGAATTACATTCGTGTTAAAGGTGCTTCTGGTAAAATTGTCATCCCGTCTACCTTTTCATCTTCATCTGACGAGCTTTCATATTTTCAAGTAAAACGTTTAAGTAAGAAAGTCCAGGCATGTTTAGGAATGACAAAGAAAAACAAAAAATGAAACAAAAGCCTAAAATAGCAACATCAGATTGAAATGTTGAAATAATCTTGAGAACAGACGTTCCTACATTCAAGTTTAATATGTTTTTGTTTAAAAAATTTTTTTTTTTCAATGTTTCTGTCTGTTTTTGTTGTTGTTGTTGTTGTCATGAAGTGTGTTTTGACTTGACTTGTATGGTAGTAACAAGCTTTCTTCTTCCCACAGCATCCCATAATGAGAAGCATAAGGGGCAGTTATGGGACAAACCTATCAAGAGACCTAGAAAAGAGCCTGGTAACTTAAAAACCAATTTAACTGAGTCTTACTAATACTCATAAACTGATAAGGAGATGTTTATCATTATAGATGTCACTGAATGTTAAATGAACGTAGCGTTATACTTTGTGTATAAGAGATGTACTTGTAAAAGTATGAGAGTTTATTGGCTTTATATGAAAGAACAAGTGAGAAAGCTTTCTGCTTTGATTTGAGTTATTTAAAAGTTTAATATGTGAAGTTTTTTCTCTATAACAGCCTCAGACATAATGTTGGAATTCTCTCCCCGGGTGTAATATACATGGTGAAATGTTATATTGACAAGGCTTTGCTCTGTGCTGCTCCAATTCAGTTAACAGTTAGCATACCACACTAACAAGCATGCCTCCAGTGAGAGACTGCATCTTGCACAACTGACTTTCACGCCAAAGAAAATGTTTATGCGCCATTCCAGAAAGGATTTCCAGTGTCATAAAACTATGACAGATAGTTCACAGATGAAACATGTCCAATTCCTCATGCAACACTAAACTCTCCCTTTATCTGACTCTTTCTTTATGCTCTTCTCATTAGAGGAAATACTATAATTGACTAATGAAAACAGATTTTTAATTCTTACTTATCCTCTGTTAGTGGCATTGATAAAATCATGGCAAAAACCCTGAACTAGCCTATATACAGTAGACAGAAAAATCATGAAGAACTGTAACATAGCTGTCCACTCCTCCACAGACCTTTCCATTCCGTAACAAACAAAACAGAAACCAACAAGCCCACCATGGCCAATGCTTATCAATCACAACCAATCTGATGACAGGATTGTTTTGAGTAACCGTTTACTTTGGAAACCGTACTTTCCCATGCTCATGGACTGGTCACTGACCACAAAACCTTGACTTTTGAAGACACTACCCTGATAGCATGGAGCTAGAAACCTACAGCTACAGACCATCCACTAATTATTTCCCAGAACACCTCATTTTTGGCAAAAACACACCTTCTGAAATTTTTTCACACATGCTTCTGCAGATACTCTTGGCTATTTCTGTTTCACTGTAAAGGTAATGTGAGGAATTGTAGCCTAATTAACTTATAATGGTGCAGTTTGTCATTTTTAGACTTGCAATTGCTATGTCTATGTTGAAGTGAACAGAAATAATATTACGATTATTATAGGTCTAGAACCAGTTCTAAACTTTACAAAATTTGCCTGTAGGTTGTGTTTGTTTTGGTTGTGCACTCCTTCCTGCTTTGTTTGGTTCTTTTTTTGATTCTTCTGATGTTTTGGACCTGCTGCTGTTCACCTTTATTGCTGTCCAGAGTTTCCACTCTGTAGTTTCTGTAATAAATGCTTAACCACAGATCTTGTTTTTCCAGATTTAAATGAAATCAAGAAGCAGAAAAACAAGGTGCCCAAAAATGGGGGTAAAGGTAAAACTCACGGTGTGTTTAGTTATAAATCTAAACTTTTAAAGGTGACCATATCTCTTAAGTTTGCAGGTGCAAATAATAGCTTTGTGACGTTTGACTGATAACAAATGTTTTTTTTTTTCCTTCTTTATGATGCATCAGATAAAGTAGTTGATCTGAAGGTGGTGGATGCACTACCATTTCAGAAACCTTCAGATGCTCCTCCTACCACAGAACTCTATCAAAAGCCAACACCTGCAACCACACCATTTTTTGCCTTTAACGGTATGAAGCAAAATAGCTCAGTAGTCTTTTCATTCATTTTTAAACTGTCATGGTGATGACGACAGAGTGGAGAGTGCTGGTGTTTGAAAAACACGAGTGTTTTTTATTTTTTCCAAAAAAGAAAAAAGCTGAAAAATATACTCTACGATATACTTAAGAACAGAATCCTGTCACAATGAGACGTTTCGAGTTCTGAGATTTTCTTCTCGTTATCTTTCTTCTTGTGGCTGATAATTCACAGGTAGCAGGTATTACATGGGGGACAACTCATCTGTATTCAGTTCTGTTCCTGTCTCAGAGGTGGACCCAATGGGAAAGAAACGCTTTGTAGGTGAGACAATGTAGCACGTTTATTACACGTACTTAAATAGTCAAGAAAATAAAATAAACATTTTCAAACATAGTCCTTGCCTCTTGATTACGTGTTTTATTTATGTTTATCCTGGAATGGAACTAAGTATACGTTTGCAATGCATAAAAACTATTACCTGTGTCCTAATCTGAGTGGAGTATATATCTTCAGCCTAACCATACTCTTCAAAGATGTCTGTAGTAGGCGGATCTGATCTCTGACTCTCTGTGTCTACAGCACCTCATGTGATCTATCAGATAGACAAGCCTCCAGAGCAGCCATGTTCCGTCACGCACTCTCTCAGCTTCTTCCCTGATGAGGAGAATGGTGTAGCAAACATCTCAGGCCCACCCAAGACCCCGCCCACCAACGTCACTGTCGTTACTGTGGAGGGATGTCCCTCATTCGTCATAGTCGATTGGGAGAAAACAGACAACGAGACGACCGGTAACCTGGGCATTTATTTAAAACGTGTTTCATTTGTCCTGGATAAACAATTAGCTATTAATAGCAAGTTAACAATTTGAACACATAAGAGCAGCACTGAGGTTGTTTTTTTTTTTTTCATTTTACATTTTATGTTAAGGTATATGAAACTAATATTAATTAATGCACTACACTGGTTAACGCTAACAAACATAAACAAAGAATAACTTATAATTCATGTTAATAAAGTAACAAAGTAAATTGACTTCTATATTAACTGATGTTTGTTTAAATGGTAAATAAGTGCACAATATGTTTATTTCAATTCGGACTAAAAAGAAGTCACATAAAGTACTGTAGCATCAAATAAATTACGGTTTTATGTTACTAAATGTTGACGAGGTCAGTAGCTGTAAATATAGAAAGACGTATTAATTTGGCCAACCACCCACCAGAAACAGATAAATCATTCAACAAGTCATACAACAATCGTGTGGTGTTGTAGACTTGATATTAGTTTGTTGAGGGAAAGAGTTTGTTAAAAGAATCAAGGAGTTAAGGAATGACTGAAGAGTCAGAAGAGGCAGAAATTAGCCGGGGGGGCTTGGGTAAGTTAACGAGTTTATTAACAGTAGTATATTTTTTATTTCACTTTATGCTAAATAGACCTAGTTACAGGTGTATAAAAAGCTTCATCCGTACATAGCAAACTGTTTGTTCGTTTTTTTCACAAATACAGTAACTGCACCATTACATTACTACAAGGGAAAGTCTGGACACAATACTAATTCTTGACATACATGATTTGATTCACAGAATATGAAGTCACTTCCTCTGTTATAAATCCAAATGGACAAGTCGTATCTGTTGTAAAAACCAATCAGACACACGCAGCTGTGGAGAACCTGAAACCCGAGAGCAGGTACACACACTGAACACTCTGAAACTCATAGAGTCTTGCACTATACAACAGAGATTCTTCATCTTCTTCGTGATTTTCATGTTTTTTTTTAGTTACGAGTTCACCGTGACGCCTAAGAATGAGCTCGGTTCAGGACCTTCCAGTGAGCCGGTATCCTTCAGCACCGAGTCGGGTACGAAGAGGAGCCTGGAGCCCTCACAACGTCATCTATTATCTAGTTTAGTACAGGTCCCGAGGCCAAATCCTCACTCTCCAAGTTGAACCACAAAACCGCACTGAGGTTTATGAAATCGCTACAAATCCTTCAAGGCAAAATATTTGATTGCAAGGTTGATTGCACCAGATGTGTTTCTATTCAACATGCCATACTCCACTGCAATCCAGGTTCAAGTTATGTGTTTATTTTAACACCATCCGGCGCTGGATGTTCTGATTTAGCGGCGACCAATCAACTGTCAGCCAAGACTTCTGTTTAAATCTTATGACAAAACAAAAACCAAGCGGATAGAAAACAAGATGGAAACTCAGAGAAAGACTGTACTTTTCTGAGCTTGTGCCACATCAAAGTATTTATTATTGCGATGAGTTTTTATACACTTATTCAGTAGGTGAATGATTTCATCCAAAACGATTTGCAAGTGATGCAGAATCTAATCCAGGCACAGACCCAAGCATCTGAGGGTTCCTAAGAATAGCTCTTTGTCTCACAACTTTCTGAACACTACAAGAGAACCTTTGTAGAACAGCTTTCAAGAGCTATGGGACTCTGTAAAGAGGTCTTCCTACACAGTAAATAGACCAGCAATACTCATTTCAAATTAATTTAGCACAGTGGGGAAAAAAACAACAATAATAAGATGTGTAACAACCAACAGGGTGACGTAGCATGTATTTGATATTAGCATGTAATTATGTTAATATTTTTAGTTTGGTCAAACTGTGTCCAGTTTCCTTAGAAAACAATAATAATAAAAAAAAAAACAACTAAAGAAAATCTATAAACAGTTGCTGTATTACAGGCATGCTCATTAGGGATTAAAATCTATATACGGATTTCTGTAAAGCTTTTGTGACACTGTCTATTGTTAAAAGTTCTAGATAAACAAAACTAAATTGAAAAGAGTTAAACTGAGTTGTTAGTGATACTCACTTGACACTCTGTTGACACTCCCCTGTAATTAACTTTAATTAGCTTTTTATACAAAAGTAGTGTGCTTGTTTTTGTTAAATTAACCAATTATCTTTGCCCAAGCTGAAACGCATGTAATTAGCCCGGTGTTTTTGGCTCTTTTTATTTACCCTGCTGCTTAGATCCAGAGGATCTGTCCAAGCGCCAGCAGCTAACAGAAAACACATGACTCCACTGATAAATTACGAGGCTATGGCCTTTATTGAAAAACAGAACATGGCTCACAGTACAGAGGAAGTCCAGTCTTAGCATACGTGAAGCATTTATGTAGTGAAATGTCATGATAACAAGGCTGTGAGATTTCAAGTGGAAGTGTGAGCAAATGCAGGCAGATTGGACTGCAAACATGATGTAGTTTACTGTAGCTCTATTTATTTAATGAAGGAGAGTGATGATTCTTTGAAGATATGTATCTGTACCTGAAAAAAAAAAAACCCAACATATTTTGATGAGAAAGGAAAAAAGAAAAGAAGGGGGAAAAGACCATGTGTCATGCACAAGTCGTTCAAGTGTGGCAGGTTATTTTATCCAGATGGTGATGTAATACCTACGGTATGGAAATAATATTTTATTATGTAACACTTCTGGCATTAATGTTCTTTTTATTCTCTTGCAGCGGACCCTCGGGTGAGAGAAGTCCAAACTGGTATATACCATAATCATTCTAAACATTTAATCATTGGCCCAAAGAAAGAGGAAGAAATGTATTTATTTATTTATTTTTCTTTTTTTGTGGGACAGGATTAATGCATAGTCTTCACAAAGATTAAATAGATTTTTTATTTTTTACAATTGCATTTTACAAACTATATAAACCTATTGCATGACAGTGTTGGACTTTTGGCATATACAGTATCAAACTTAAATTTATAGCTATTTGCTAATAAATTATATACAGTAAATAAATATGTGCCATACTATTTATGTTTATTTACAAATGTAGATATTGCTTGCAAAAGAAAAACAACCTAATTACATTGCAACCTGGATTACCTGAATTGTGGATCTATTGTAATTCCACCGCTACAATGTTGGGTTCCGACTGACATTTTCTCTGGAAATAACAAGCACTGGTGTTTTAATTGTTCCGATTAAAATTAGTTTTTAGTGCTTTTAGAGCATGAAATGAATAGTTGTACTGAGCTGTATATACCCTCACTGAGCACTTTATTAGGAACAGTATATTAATACTGGGTAGTCCCAGTCCCTTTGCTCTATAAACAGACTCGATTCTTCATGGCATGGATTCCACAAGATGTTGGAAACCTTCCTTTGAGGTTCTGGTCCATGTTGACATGATTGCATCACGCAATTCCTGAAGATTTTTCAGATGCATTTTTCAGATCTCCCGTTCTACCACATCCCAAAGGTGATCTACTGGATTCAGATCCGGTGACTGGGAAGATGACTGAAGAACACTGAACTCATTGTCATGTTCATGAAACCAGTTTGAGACGAGTTTTGCTTTGTGACATGGTGCATTATCATGCTGGAATGATCATAGCCATTAGAAGATGGTAAATTGTGGTGATGAAGGGATGCACATGTTCAGGAACAATACTCAACTAGGCCGTGGCATTCAAGCCATGATTAATGGGTATTAATGGGCTCAAAGTGTTTGAAGAAAACATTCCCCACACCATTACACCACCTCCACCAGCCTGGGCTGTTAACACAAGGCAGGTTGGGTCCATGGATTCATGCTGTTGGTGCCAAATTCTGACCCTAACATCTGTGTTCCTCAGCAGAAATCGAGATCCATCAGACCAGGCTACGTTTCTCCAGTCTTCACCTCTCCAGTTTTGGTGAACCTGTGCTCACTGCAGCCTCAGCTTTCTGTTCTTGGCTGACAAAAGAGGAACCCGACGTGGTCTTCTACTGTTGTAGGCCATCCAGTTGTATCTGAGTTACTGTAACCTTTCTGTGAGCTCGAACCAGTCTGGCTATTCTCCACTGATCTCTCTCATCAACAAGGAGTTTCTGTCTGCAGAACTGCTACTCACTGGATGTTTTTTCTTTTTTGCACCATTTTAAGTAAACTCTAGAGAAGGTTGTGTGAAAATCCCAGGAGATCATCAGCTATAGAAATACTCAAACCAGCACGTCTGGCACCAACAATCATGCCACGGTTAAAATCACTGAGATTTATTCCCCATTCTGATGGCTGATGTGAATATTACCCAAAGCTGCTGTCTTGTATCTGTTTCATATCTGCATGATTTTATGCATTGCACTGCTGCCACATGATTGGCTGATTAGATAAGTGCATGAATGAATAGGTGTACAGGTGTTCCTAATAATTTGCTCAGTGAGTGTATATTCAGAGTGATGTATGAAGAGTTATCTTTCAAACATTCATTCGGTATCTCACTGTGGGATCCTCGCATGGAGCTGCTGCTGAACTGTTCACTCGGTAAGCCGTTTTCAGGCTCATCTGTCCATGGGAGTATTCACTGGCAAGTGAATTCTTTCTAGTTTCTTCTTTCCTTTTTAATTTTGGAACCAGTTCTTCAAGGTGGGTTCTCACTTCATATCTTGAGATATCACAGCTCTTTATTTTAATCTCCTGGTGTTTACATCTATGTCATGGTGACTGTGAGCCCTTCCAGTAACACAGCGAAGGGAAAAGATCCCTCTTGTCTATGTGTGTGCTGGTCTATGATTTCTTCCAAGTACTCTCACCCCCTGTGTATTGCCTGTCTAGGAGTTAGATATGCACAGGCTATTCTAACTAATCCAGAGTGCTGCAACAATGTTCTCCATTCTTGTTAAGGGTATTAGAGTGCCGAGTGTGAGTCACAGCCGTGACTAAAGGGGCCCTGAGTTTTTCTGGGCCACCCATGGAGAAAGACAAGGCTGTTCAATGGTTCAGCTAGGGTCAATGTTTAGGAGTTAATGGATGAAATCTCTCCTAAAAACACCCCCAACCCCAACCCCCAACTCTTTGAATCAGACCCCTTGGCAGGGGGAAAATTATATGATATGAGGATGAAGATTATGAGACGATTGCTCGTCTTTTGGAAGAGGATGTGGAAGAAGATGAAGAGAACGCAATCCTCTCTTCTAATCTTTCTTCCAGACCCAACTGTGTGATGAGTGATTCCCCTTCCCCCATGGGACTTGGATCTTATAAAGATGTGTATTAGAGCAACTGCTAAACTCTACATTGACTGGCCAGCACAATAGGTAGGCCAGGGCACGGAGAGAGATTTATATGATGGGAAGAGGCAGCCGTTGCGCACTTCCCCAGTCAAACAGCAGATTCCAGCCCTCCTAGCATGTGTTGCAGAGATGCTGCACTTCTGGGACAAACCTTCCTCCCATAGAATGCCTACTAAAGGATTCTCTAGGCTGGATGTCCATAATATGGAGGAGTTGGGGATGACCGACCCCCATCCCCCAGATTGAATTGTCAATGGCAAATCACCTCCACCCCAATTGCCATGCAGTGTTATCCTCCACCTCTCTTTCTCTGCTAGGATGGACAGAGTGGCTTTCCGCGTCTCTGTTCCAGAAAATTTATCACTCCTCTGCCTTGGCTGTCAGAGCCTTGAATGCCACTTCAAAGTGTATCAAGCTGAGCTCATGGAGGAGATGGTGGCAGATTGGTGCTGGGTTGCCTGATTTGGCATTGTGGGACGAGATCTGTGTCATTGCAGACCTCAGATTTGTTCATACAGCGGAGCAGTGCAGAGCTGTGGCCACAGCATGGGCTTGGCTGTGGTGGGGGAAAGAGCCCTGTGGTTGGGATTGTCAGGCCTGTCTGAAAAGAAGGCTGAGTTCCTGGATGCCCCAGCAGTGTGATCTGTGCAGAGAGAGGCTTTTGAAACTCGACTCCCCAGGAAGTCTACTGCTCAACCATCACAACCCACATTACCTGGGTTTTCCTCTGCTTCCAGAAGGGGACAGGCAGGGTATAGAATCCCTAGGGCCCCTGCCTCAGCAGTTAATTGCAGGTCTAGGTTCACCCAGAACAGCCCCAGCCAAGAGGTAAGGCCTTGTTTGCAGCAGCAGTAGCTAAGCATTGCCCAGCCAACCCTCAAGGGGGCAGGAAGAGGTGGGCAACCTAAACAGTGGTCTGGTTTGGAACCTAACAAGGGTCTATAGCGCTCACAGAGTCTCTGTAGCACCCCTCTCCACAACACAGGAGTCTTGTCCCCCTCCCCCCTCGCAAAGAAGTGTTGGGGTTTGATTCAGGCGAGATGTTCAAAGAGTTCTCATGTTGGAGTGTTGGCACCAGTTCAACCAGTGCCCCTCTTGTTGTATCTTCCCTCTCCACCAACGGGGTTATGCAAGAGAGATGAGAGGAGTTTGCACAAAAATTTGTGTGCAAAAGAAAAAAAATGATAACGGATGTGTCGCTCACAGGGTGGGGTGCCATGTGCGAGGGCAAAATAGCGAAAGGTAAATGGCCCGTCTTGCTACAGAACACACACATAAACTTGCTAGGACTGTTAACAGTGTTTCTGGCATTGAAACATTTTGTGCAGTTTCTGCAGAACCACCCCATTTTGATCAGATCAGACAACACAACGGCATATATAGATTGCCAGGGAGGCACATGCTCTAGTCAGCTTCACAGTCTGGCACTGAAACTGATCGTGTGGAGCCTGCAGCACTTTCATTCATTATGGGCAATTCATGGGAATAATGAATGTGGGGGCGGATCTCGTGTCCAGATGGAATCCTCTGTATGGAGAATGGACTCTACACTCCCAGGTAGTGAGCCAGTTGTGGAAGAGGTTCAGCCAAGCTGCCATAGATCTCTTCGCATCACACGGAAATTGAGTTATAATAGCATGGGACTTAGTCTTACCGAAGGGCCGAGGGCTCATTCTACCAGATGGCGTTTGAATTCAGGACGTATGTGCAGTGGTGAGTTTTGCTTCGCCTCACTCTTTTGTCCGATTATATAGGTTGGATGTTACAGAGACATCATTGACCTCTTCCATCCTGAGAGTGTAAAAAACTAAATAAAACAAACAAACAAACAAAAAAACAGCTCACAAACTAGGTGTTTTTTGTTTTTTTCCCACAAATGCTCCTGTTTTATTCATGGAATAATTTGAGTTTTTGTGTTTAAGTTACATACATCACTAAGTTGGTTATCATGCATGCTTCGGACAGCATGCAATACAGGAGTTGTCTTTATCCTATAGTGAGATACTGAACAAATATTTGAAAGAGAACTTTAGGTTACTTGTATAACCCTGGTTCTCTGATAACAGGAGTGAGGTATCTCACCAATCTTCCTTCCTTTCAATTGCACGAAGATATATGCGGGGAATGAGGTAGGGACCGTCAGCAGTGATACAGTTGCAATCAAAATTATTCAACCCCCACTGCAAATCAAGTTTATTGTCAAAATTTACAGACTTACAGCCGTTTGCAACGAACAAATGCGACTGAAATAGTTTAACAAAATGAATGCTTCAAGTCGTTTCCCCAAATTCAACTGAAAATGCAACTTATGATGATTTCTCCAGTCTCAAAATTATTAAACCCCTTCATGGCAAGCATCTTTAGTACTTACTAGAGTACCCTTTGGTGTTATGACCTGCTGCAAACAAGATGCATACCTTCTGGCAGCATTCCTGAGGAATCTTATTCCATTCCTCATGAACAAAAGCCTCCAGTTCAGTAATAGTCTTGGGTTTGCATGCAGCTGCCTTCTTCAAATCCCACCAGAGATTTTCGATGGGGTTCACGTCAGGTGACTGTGACGGCCCTGTAGAATCTTCCAGGACTTCTGTAACCAAGCCTTGGTGGAATTTGAGGTATGCTTGGGATCATTGTCCTGTTGGAAGATCCAATGACGTCCAAGCTTCAGCTTCCTCACAGACAGAATGAGGTTTTCTCCTAGGATTTCCTGATACTTCAGTGAATCCATCTCGTCTTCCACACACTGCAGGTTTCCAGTGCCAGAGGATGCAAAGCAGCCGCAGAGCATCACCAAGCCACCACCATGCTCGACTGTGGACAGAGTGTTCTTTCTTCATTCTTCTTCCTCCAGACATACCGCTGATCCATCGTGCCAAAAAGCAGTTTTGTTTCATCGCTCCACAGAACAGAATCCCAAAACTTCTGTGGCTTATTTATATGATTTTTAGTGACTTTTCTTGTGCTTTTGGGTCAGTAGTGGTGCACGTCTTGGAGTTCTGGCATGGAAACCTTCTGTGTTTAATATGTGCCTTACTGTGCTTACTGAAACCTCAGTGCCTGTTACACCAAGTCTTGCTGCAAGTCTTTTGCAGTCACTCGAGGGTTTTTCACAACCTGCCTTCTCAGAAATCTGCTTACAGCCATCGATAGCTTCCTTTTTCTGCCCCGTCCAGGTATTTCATATATTTTGTTTGCCCCTAACCAGTTCAGGTATTTCATATGTTCCAGCTCAAGCACACCTGGTGCAACTAACAAAGCCCTTGATGCTTGTACATCACCTGTTTTGCATATTTCTGCTGTTGTAAGATATTCTATTCAGGGGGTTAAATAATTTTGAAACTGGAGAAATCATTATAGTTGCATTTTCAGTTGAATTTGGTGAAACCACTTGAAGCATTCGTTGTGTTGAACTATTTCAATTGCTTTTGTTTGATTTGTTCATTACAAACAGCTGACAGTCTGTAAATTTTGATAATAAACCTGATTTGTAATGGCGGTTGAATAATTTTGATTGCAACTGTTTATATTAGGAAGGCGGGACTCCCTGACGTGTTTGGTCTGTCAACCGACAGACGTGGTGTTATTGGTGCCTCCAGGATCAGTCACGCCTGAGGCGTTTCCCATAGTGAGATACTTCACTCCTGTTATCAGAGACCCGGGGTTACCCAAGTACCCTAAAGTTTTGTAAAAGTTAACTTGTTTTTTTTTAAAAGTTGCAATAGAAAAAAAATGTGACAAAATGTTTCCAGTTGCTAAGAAGCTAAATTTCTTAGCAATGCAATTGTCTGTATTATCTCTCTCCTACAGGTAAAAATGCCATCTGGTCTTCATTCTCATTCGACGCAGACTCCTTTTCTGAGTGCACTGGAACCCAATATGTGAAACGTACATGGTATCGCAAGTTTGTGGGAATTCAGCTGTGCAACTCACTCAGATACAAGATCTACCTAAGTGATTCACTAAAAGGTCAGAACCTTGTTTGTCTCCCTGGGCATTAGGGCAGAATTTTTTCTAGCCATGAACAAAACCTTGCACTGATGCTGTTACCATTCTGAGTCATTAAACATAGAGCAGTACTTCAAATGAATAGACCAATGTATAGTTTTGAAGACTTTAATCGCGCTTATGATGGAGTTCATTAGTTGTTCATGACTGCCATCAAAGTTATCTTTTCTGTTTCTTTCTGCACTTCAAGTACAACCAACTATCATTTTAACCTTCAAGTGCAACCAACTATAATTCTCTTCTCACACTGTTAACCTGACTCTATCATGCAGGTTTTTCCTTTACACTATCAGGGTGATCCAGTCATTTCTCTCAACAGAGGCCATCCAGGTGCTGGTTCAGTCTCTTGTCATCTAGGAAATTAACTACTGCAACTCTCTTCTGTCAGGTCTGCCCCTTCATACCAACTTCACCACTGATGTGTTTCCTCTACTGGCCTCCTGTAACTTCCTGCGTCAAATTTAAATTCTGACACTCACCTACAAAGCCAAAAATGGACCCCACCCTACCTGAAGGAACATATCAAACTCCACTCTGCACAACCTTCCCTTTATGACTCAACTCGACTCCCTGCCCTTCAAGATAGAAGAAAAACACACATTAAGACTCTTCTTAATGTGTGTGGAATGAACTTCCCCTGGCTGTGCAAACAGCTTAGTCACTGGCTATCTTCAAAATAGACTGAAAGTCTAAGACAAATGTCATCTTTTCTATTTTATATTATAACAGTTTTACGGACTCCTCTCTCACAGTCTTTTAGCTTGATAGTAAGTACAAGGAAGTTTTGACCACTAATAGAGATTCTAAGGAAGGAGCACTTTGTGGAACTCCTTTACCCAGTGGACATGCCATCCTTTGGCAGAGTCGGAAATCCCTGGCATTTTGGAGTTCCGTCTCTGTGGCTGAGGTTACAATAATGGTTGTAAACTTTCATAGTGGCAAGGCTGCATGGGGTGATTGAAATACAACTATAAATGTTGAAGTCTTTGGACAGGGTTGGGGTGGTGTGGTTAACACACCTCTTCAATGTTGCATGGAGATCTGGGGCAGGGCCTTTGGCCTAGGGGGTGGGGGGGTTGCTAGAGGTATCCTCCCCCTTTCCAGGTGATGTTCTCTTGGCACTATCTGAGCTAGGCCTCTGAACTAGTAATACATTTTGTTGCTGTGTGACACAGCTGGGATGAAAATTAGTACCCCCAAGTCCAAGGCCATGGTTCTCTACTAGAAAAGAGTGGGATGCTCACTTCACATGAGCGGAGAGACCTTGCCTGTGGTGTAGAATTTCAGTATCTTGGGATCTTATTCATGAGTAACACAAGATGAGAGCATAAATTTATGTTAAGTGTAGCTGCTGCTCCTCCAAAATTTAGAGGAGCCAGTTGTGGTTGTTTGATTACCTTATGAAGGAATGCCACTCAATGTTGGCTCCTAGAGCTCTATCTAGCATGTCCCACTGGACAGGGAACCAAGGTCAGACCTAGAACCAACTGGAGTGTTTATATCTCAGTTGGTTTAGGAGGATCTGGGGATCCCCCAGGAGGAACTAGAATATAAGTCTGGGATGACCTTCTCTGCCTTCCATCACAAAAGGAAAAGTGAAAGAAATATGTATGAATGGATGTATGTATAAATAAAAGTATTTTTAAGACCCTGACCTGTTTGTACTAGCAAAAGAATATGTTCTTGATGGAGACTATTAAGCACTTGGAGACTATCTTGCAATGGATGAGGACATCTAACAAATGATGTAAATGTCCATGTGTATCTGTAGGGAAGTTTTATAACATTGGGGATGAGACTGGATACGGAGAGGATCATTGTCAGTTTGTTGATTCCTTCCTGGATGGACGGACTGGAAGCCTGCTGCCACCACACCAACTACCACTCAAACAAGGTGCAGCACTTTGTGCAGTCATTCTCTCACATACTTGACCCAGGCCCATCTGGCAACTATTAGTTTTACAATGCTAGGTAGTAATGTGAGTAATTTCTGTTATAATTTCCAGCACTGGTATTTTTTTTTTCTTCTTTTAACCCTGCACAAATGTCTCGACGCTATCTTTTTTTTCAGGTTATTTCCGGTCCATACGCCAGGAACCTGTGAAGTTTGGCAAGATTGGTGGTAGAACCCAGATCAACTATGTATCCTGGTACGAGTGTGGAGTCCCCATTCCCGGGTCATGGTAGGACCCCTGAAGCTCTCCGAGGACGTGCCCGATTAGAATATATACTGTGCGAGAGATGACCAAGCAGACAGTGTATAAAGATGTACAGAAAGGGGGGGAAAAAAGTTAAAGAAAAAGGTTCTATCGAGTGCTATCTGCAGTATCTAATGGCACATATAATGCTTCATACTATTTATATGCAAAAAAAATTTATCAGACATTTAGTGAAATCGCAGAGTTTATGAAAGTACGGGGTAGCAGGCTCCCTGAATGTTTAAAACGTGTATATTATTTATCATGAGGCTGGGGATAACATACAGTAATTTCCTGGTGATTGGCAAAACAGATGGCATAAGCATCGAGAGGAAATGGGTCATACTGTGCAGCTGTTTAATATACAAACTAAAGCATGGGCACCTGAGATGGAATTTTACGCATTAGGTCTAATACATGTAATTTTCCAGAATCAAGCGAGTTAGAAAATAGTTTCAATAAAGTTTTGCACAATGCAAGTGTAGCTCATTTGGCAAATACAGGTATATATGTGTATATATGGCAACGGTGACTTAAGCACTCATTAGTATTGTGTTTTGTAGCTTTTGAGATGAATTATTACAAGGTGTTAACACAAAGATAATGTATGTTGATTTATACCTGATCAGTTGGAGATTTACAATCCAAGTTTATTGCAACGTTAACGCTATTTTTTTTTAAGCGAATGCTACGAAATGTATTACTTTTATTGCAGAATATTTTGCAGTTTCTATGTGAAGATGCACAAGGAAATAAATATTTTTCTCTGGATCTTTACACCAGTTGCATTAATCACACAGAGTACACCCTCGCGAATGCAACCCATTTAAGAGAGGGTTTGAATTGCGTCGCTTCACCTTTTAAGCATGCGGAATCTAACAGACGTTGCAGGAAACGTGTGGAACATCCCCGTTGCTATTTCACCCAAACAGAAAAAAAAAATCTAAACGTTTGATCTTTAGTTTTAAAGTCTTTATTCACCTCCAGAAAACAAATGTTACAGTTTATACAGAATGACTTGGGCCACCGTACAGGGCCAGTCAGGTATTAGTAAAAACTAGGAGAGGGGGAATGATGAAAAGGAGAGAATGAAGGGGGGGGGGTGGAAAGAGAATTAAACTATGTAATTTCCTTCAGCTGTGATTATATCTAGTGTTTCAACAGAAAGCAGACGTATGATTTAACACACAATAACACCAACGAGTAGACAAGTGTTAAAATAAAACTCGTACGCACTCCAAAACAAACCAAAACACACATGCACAGGTTGTTCTCACTCCAAAAACACACACAGCTCTCAACTCCTACGCCGTTTGGTCTCATCTGTGCAACCACACACAAATTCAATTTATCACATTCACTCACACACACACTCTCACACACACACACACACACACACACACACACACACAACACGTTGGGGTTTGATCTGTTGTACTCTAGTGCTGCAGCTGGTTTTTACCGGTAGCCGGGGCCGGGCTGAGTGTAGCCCTGGCCGTAAGGGGGCCGGTTGCGGGCATAGGGATTGGAGCCCCCGGGGGGCGGGGTCACACCTGGGGGCGGGGTGTATGCAGGACGAGTCTGATACCCCGGGGCCGGCTGGGAGGTGGGCGGCAGGCTGTAGTTGGCTGGCTGCTGAGAGGCCTGGGAAGTGTAGGTCTGAGAAGGAAACTGAGGTGGTGGATACTGGCTTGTACCCTGAGCCTGGGGAGGGGGCTGAGCCTGTGACTGGGCACTAAATCCAGGAGCGGAGCCAGGAGCAGCAGCCTGAGATGTAGGGGTAGGGTAATTCTGGAACTGTTGCTGAGACGGAGGGGCTTGAGGGCCACCAGGCTGAGTAGTATAACCCGCTGAAGACGAGAAACACAGACATAAAACTCATATCTTACACTCTAGCTAACCGTCATTTATTTATAATAAATAAATAAATAAATAACCCTAACATCATTAAAATAAATAAAAGACTGCGGGAGGTATGTTACGACTAGCTAGTTGTCCAAAGAGCCACTCGGAGGTCTTACAGCACAGAACTCAACACGCTGCATCTGAACATTAGCACCCGAGTTATAACAGGTCAATGCAGTGCTGAGGAAGAGGAACTTTACCAGGGTACTGCATGCCATACTGCTGCTGAGGAGCGGCCGCCTGCTGAGGAGGATAGCCACCTGGAGCTTGATACTGCTGATACATCTGACCTGAGAAACAGACAGACCAAACAGTCTCACACTGATCAGGGCAATATGAGCTTTCGAACAAAACCTGGGCTTGGAATAACACTAAATATACACATTTTACTCAGAAGATAAACCGGTCCACAAAAAGAAATCAAAACACACACACACACATATTGTGCAGCTGTGACTGTGTCCCCTGTTGTGTTGACCAGATGCTCAACACACAGGAAAGAAAACATCAACCCCCGTCCAAAAAACATGTCCTGTATGTCCTGTATGTCCTGTTAGCAGGACATCAAAAAAATAATACAAAATAAATAAATAAAAAGGCACAAAAACGTGTCCACACACGAGAAACTGACCGTATGGAATATAACAATTTTTAAAGATAAGTCATGGAGGGTTCATGGTGTGTTTGTGTGCACAGCACTAAGTAACAAATGAGAAACGTGTGTGTTTCAAAATATGGCACATTACTGGACTGATATCAATAAAGCAAAAGCAGAAAGACCAAGAGTTATAACTCTGTGAAACCATGAGTAACACCACGGTTTCCTTACTTGGACAGAGCTGACACGAGAGCTCTGTGGGAACGAAGTGGAACCGAATCCAACATGACCGAGGAAAACATTACGCTCCTCACTCAGTTGACAGGGTTTTTTTTCTTCTTCTATCTACATGCCTGTGTCCTCTCTCTTTACTGAGAAATGAAGTAACTATAGGAGAATGTGAGTTACAGTCTGAATCTATACACACTGGGGATTTCCCTGAACAGGAGACACAGACCTGCTTACGGGTGCATACACTTGTGCAGGGGTGACATTATGACTAAAATATACACAGTACTCCTCTCTCGGACTTTCAGCTCGAGATTCCCTTCAAGAGCGTTCTCCACACTTGTCTGAACGCTCGAGTCCGTACCCAGGATTGAATTGGGACTCGTTATTGTTGCAGGTTTGTATCTAAACACACACGTTCCTTCCTAAACATGGATGAATTAGGTCATTGTATACAACACTTCAGCTTGCGTGGAAACAAGGCACATTGTTTATTGTCCTTTTAATGCTTATTTATACGCATTACTTGCTTAATTGTTGTTTGTCTATTTTTCCTTGACACTGATAAGTGGTCCAGATGAAGCCTTTAAGCTGAAGATGCTCGCTTATTTAGAAACCTTTTTTGGGTCTGGAAAAAGAGTGAAAACACCATCAGAGTCTTTATTCCAGTGTGTGTGTGTGTATTTACCATCGATTGTGGTGGTAGAAGACTGCTGAACCCCTGAGTAAGGTGGGGCACCCTGAGCCCCTGCAGGAGGATGAGCTGCAGAGGAGGATGAGTTAATACTGTCAGGAGTGCCAGAGCGCTCTTCCACTGCAGCCACTGCTGGGGCTGAGAGAGAGAGAGAGAGAGGGGGGGGGGGGGGGGGGAGAAGGATAGAAATAGAGAAAGACAGAGAGAAGTGGAGAAATAAAGAGAGGGAGAGAGAGAGGGGAGAGAAGGGGAGAGAAAAGGGGAGAGAGAGAGAAGGGGATAGAGAGAGAGAGAGAAGGAGATAGAGAAAGAGAAGGGGAGAAGGAGAGAGAGAAGTGGGGAGAGAGAGAGAGAAGGGGAGAAGGAGAGAGAGAAGTGGAGAAGGAGAGAGAGAAGTGGGGAGAGAGAGAGAGAAGGGGAGAAGGAGAGAGAGAAGTGGGGAGAGAGAAGGGGAGAAGGGGAGAGAGAAGTGGGGAGAAGGGGAGAGAGAAGTGGGGAGAGAGAGAGAGAGAGAAGGGGAGAAGGAGAGAGAGAAGGGGAGAAGGAGAGAGAGAAGTGGGGAGAGAGAGAGAGAAGGGGAGAAGGAGAGAGAGAAGTGGGGAGAGAGAAGGGGAGAAGGGGAGAGAGAAGTGGGGAGAAGGGGAGAGAGAAGTGGGGAGAAGGGGAGAGAGAAGTGGGGAGAGAGAGTGAGAGAGAAGGGGAGAATTAGAGAGAGAAGTGGGGAGAGAGAAGGGGAGAAGGAGAGAGAGAAGTGGGGAGAGAGAGAGAAGGGGAGAAGGAGAGAGAGAAGTGGGGAGAGAGAGAGAGAAGGGGAGAAGGAGAGAGAGAAGTGGGGAGAGAGAGAGAGAAGGGGAGAAGGAGAGAGAGAAAGAGAAGGGGAGAAGGAGAGAGGGTGGAGGAGAGAGAGAAGGAGAGAGGGTGGAGAGAGAGGGGTCAGGAGTGGTGGGACATGGTCCAGATGCAGCCCCAACAAGGTATTTTATTTAACCAAAGCGAACACTTTAAAGAGAGTCAGTAGCAGAGTCAGTACCTGTTTGTTGGCCGCGACTCTAGTTTTCAAAATGTAAACAATTGCAGCTTCTGCAGATTCTCTGGTGTGTCTTGTTCTCGCCAATCTCAGGCATTCATGTAAATTATTTCGCTGATATCAGCTCATCGGACCAGATTCCTCGAAGCGAGAGACCTTACCTCAGAAACGAGCGTTTTCAGACTGTACTTTAGACCTACCCTCTCGTATGATTAGCGAACTCACGATAGGACTCGTTAAAAACCGAAACCAGAAAGGACAGAGAAGTATGCTTTCATTCTCCCCGCATCGGACTGGAAAACATCTGTCGCACGTGTCAAATGCGGTCACGTGAAGCGCCGCTACCAAGTTAAACAGAACGACTCCCAAATGCCTGATTGTTACTGGTTAAAAACATGACAATAAATAACTGTCGCGCGGTCACGAGAGCTGCTTTCTGTGGCTGAATCTTGCATGGCGTCTACAACGAGCATGCAGGGGCCTAGAGATCCAGAGTTATACCCCACGTAGACCTCAAAATTAACTGAGAATTGACTTCGCTTCACTAAAACTATGCACGTAAAATTCTGCTAAGAAGATATTACAAACGAACAAACAAATAAATAAATAAATGTTAATAATGCCTCAAAGTAGCCTAAGCGACTTTTACTTAATAAACGATGGGAAATCTAATTTAATCTTAATTAAGCACTGTTTTTAATATCTACTCCTGAGGCATACTACTCCAGTAAACCTCTATAAGTGCGTGTACCTGGAGCAGGCTCTTCAGACAGGCCAAACGCTGAGATAACGTTCTTGCTGACCTCTTCTTGGTTCTTCAAGGGGTCAAAGGCAGACATGCTAGCAGCGCTGACTGGAGGAGCCTGCTTCACTGCTGTGTATACAGCATCCACACATTCTGTAAGACACACACACACACACAGCAACAAGGCTTCAGGCTTTCATTCAACAGTCCACCGTTTACTCAAAGCAGCTTAACGCATTCATTTCAAAACATCATGACGGACTATTGGACGAAACCTCTCACTCCATCGGCTTCTCGAGAAAGGTCTGGTTATCTTCACCGTGTGAGCTGTTTGTTATACAGTGCTTGTAATGAACTGGGAAGATAAACTAGTTTAGACTAAACTTAGCTAGGATGCAATGCTGTACTATATATTGTTGTAGTTTCATGACGGTTTACATTAAGGATACTGGCCTTGATAAGGGATCTGTTCAATATGATGGCTTCTAGCATAACTGTATTCTCTTGAAGTGTGTCTAGACACTGGTTTCTGACTTATTCTGACAAGGGCAGGTAAGGAAGACAGGTTTTATGGTGGTATACCCGTTTCAGGGTGGTTGCTCTCCAGTGCAGGCTCTGAGGGCGGCTCCAGGCTGTCCAGCAGGCTGTTGATTCGGTTCCTCAGCTGGATCAGCTCCTTGCGCAGGTGTTTAACCTGAGACGACTCCAGCGGCCGCGGCTGCCCGTTCACTGCGGAAACACGATCAATCATTTCTCTCGACTGGAGACGTGCAAGTATGCGGAGCACACTGAAAAGAGCAGACTACCCCGGCGGCCGGCTGAACGAATTGTTTCAGGCTCCACGACACACCCGCTCATTAACTCACTGACTCACTGTAGAATCGACCCGTCTTTTACTCGAGTCACACGTTTGGGACACACACATGCACGTGAGGTCGAGAAGCCACAGACCAGCAATCGACCTCTACAAGCTTGGCCTGGAAAAATACACCTCCCTCCATATCTTTCCTCCCCTCCCATTGTTCTCCATTGCTTCGCTTTACGACCCTTTTGGCAGAAAGAGGCAGGGCTGCAACCAAAAACATCGGACAGGAAATCACATTATCTATTTCACACTCATATACTGAACCACTCGATGATGCGCGGATATTTTTTTCAAGTCAGGAGTTCATGAAATTACCACACAAACGAAGTGTAAACACTCAATTCCCAATTTGTATCTCTGTACAATGTGTGCTATGGCTCCCCCTGGTGGACGTCTATATGTCATGGTAAAATGAAGCACTTCTAGGATTACGTCGATGCAGATCAGATGTAAAGTCAAGGTTATGAACTCTCTACACTCACTAGACTGCAAACACGCACGATTTTACATAATAGGTGCCAACTGTAGTCTGCATCACACCGGCCCACTGCTGATTATTTTCCTATGACACCATGTCCTAAATTGTTCGATTACTTACATAGTTTAGGGGTACATCATTTTATTTAGGATTCAGCCTTGCAATACAAAAAGAAGTATTACTGGAACCGCTCGCTGGCCGTAAGAGAGTAAATACTTCAGCATCGTCATGTGGTAAATGTTCTTTTCCCTAATTTTCTTTCTGAACACGTCTGTCTTCTCATTTTACATAATTAGATCTCTCCTTAACAACCCGACAGCTGGTCAGTGTTATACAGATGTGTCTCAGGCGTGCAATAGTGGCGTTAAGTTGTGTATTAATGACTGTCTCCTTCCCCTTAAAATCTGACAAACGATTCACTACATCTGCCAAGTTTGACTGCCTTTTTTAACTTTTTGGGAAGAAAAAACATTTCGTTCGAACTTATAATTATTTCAGGAAGCGATAACATAGACGAGGAGGTGGGCCAAGTGCTAAATTAACGTTTTACGCTCAATTTATTACACTTGACCTCAAGATGGCTGTGTAACACGGATTGAAATCAAGAGAATATCTCGGCCTTTTTTGACTGAATAAAATTGTTACGGTTGACCGTACTATATAACAAAAACACTCACTGAGAACTTTATTAGGAACACCTTATTCATGCAATTCTCTAAGCCAACCGTGTGGCAACTGTGCAATCATAAAATCATGCAGATATGGGCCAACAGCTTCTGGTAATGCTCACATCAACCATCAGAATGAGGGGAAAATGTGATCTCAGTGATTTTAACGGTGGTATGATTGTCGGTACCAGTCGAGCTGGATTGAGTATTTCTATAACTGATGATCTCCTGGGATTTTCACACACAGCAGTGTGTAGAGTTTACTCAGAATGGTGCAATAAAGAAGAACATCCAGTGAGGGCAGTTCTGAGGAGACGCCTTGTTGATGAGGGAGATCAGTGGAGAATGGACAGACTGGTTCGTGCTGACAGAAAGGCTACAGTAACTCAGATAATCACTCTGTATAACTGCGGTGAGCAGAAAAGCATCTCAGAATGCACAACATGTCGGACCTCGAGGAGGATGGGCTACAACAGTAGAAGACCACGTCGGGTTCCTCTTCTCTCAGACAAGAACAGAAAGCTGAAGCTGCAGTGAGCACAGATTCACCAAAACTGCACAGGTGAAGACTGATGATTGCACCATTCATTCACCAAAACTGCACAGGTGAAGACTGGAGAAACATAGCCTGGTCTGATGGATCTCGATTTCTGCTGAGGAACACAGATGTTAGGGTCAGAATTTGGTACCAACAGCATGAATCCATGGACCCAACCTGCCTTACACCAACAGCATGAATCCATGGACTCAACCTGCCTTGTGTTAACAGTCCAGGCTGGTGGAGGTGGTGTAATGGTGTGGGGAATGCTTTCTTCAAACACTTTAATACCAAATCAATCATGGCTTGAATGCCACGGCCTGTTTGAGTATTGTTCCTGAACATGTGCATCTCATCACCACCACAATTTACCATCTTCTAATGGCTATGATCATTCCAGTGTTCTTCAGTGATCTTCCCAGTCACCGGATCTGAATCCAGTAGATCACCTTTGGGATGCGGTAGAACGGGAGATTCACAACATGAAAGTGCATCTGAAAAATCTGCAGGAATTGCGTGATGCAATCATGTCGACATGGACCAGAACCTCAAAGGAAGGTTTCCAACATCTTGTGGAATCCATGCCATGAAGAATTGAAGCCGTTTTGGGAGCAAAAAGGAGGTCCTACCCGGCATTAACATAGTGTTCCTAATAAAGTGAGTATGTTTTATGGTTATAGTTAAGAGAGGAAAAGATTTCTCTTAGGATGGAGGTTTGGCTGGAGAGTTACAGAAGATGGCAGTGTTTTGCAGTCTGCGAGTCTGCAATCAGACACCACCTCCATGCCTGCAATAATTTTTTCATCCAACAACAAATGTAAGTGCCTGGAGTTGTCTAGTGGAACACTGACAGGAATTGGGTGCTGTGGTCAAACACAAAAATGTAGCATTTTAGTAACGAACACTGAAGGTGGGTTTGGAGTTCAAAGAAAGATGGTTACTCGGACAAGAAATTAAACCTCACTGTTAAGTATAGTGGAAGATCTGTTGAATGTTTTTCCTCCAAAGGTCCAATGAACCTTGTTAGGATACAAGGTTAATCATGGATGCCATGGATACCAGGATATCCTGAGGTACTGGGTCAAGGTTGGATCTTTCAGCAGGACAATGATCCAGAATGCGTGTCCGAATCCACAGAAGCATAGTTCAATGACCACAGAATCATGGTCATCACAGACACAACCTAAATCTCACTGAAAACCCGTGGTGAACTGAAGAAGAGTCCAAAAGAGAGGACCCTGGAGGATCTGCAGTGATTCTGTATTGAGGAGTGGCCACAGATTCTTAGCTCTCCAATATTATAAAGCATTAGAGGTTGCACAAAATACTAAAAGCAGAGTGACAATTACGTCATATGGTTTTGTAGTGAAAAAACAAAACAATTAAAAGTTGCTCATATTTTCAGTGTGATTAACCTTATAAACCAGAAAAAAAAGATGTTTTAAAATTAAACAATGTGGTTATTCACATGCATTCACAAATATCACGTTGTCTGAGCTGACGGTCGTTCATTGATGGATTTATTTTAAATATATTTACAAATGAAATTATAATTTGCAAAAACCTGCGAGTGGTAGACAAATTCAAGTGTCACATTGATAGATAAAATAAAAAAAAGATAATTCAGAGAGTCAAATTAAATGTCACACCAACAATAAAATGTAACTGAACCTGGTATTTGAACCAATCCCTGGGGAATGACCGGTTCTACCAATCAACCAGGGATTGTTAGGACTGTAGATTTCTGTGCTTTTTGTGCATCCATAAGCAGTAATATATTTTATATATATATATATATATATAGCATTTATGTATTACTTTTTATAGATGCAAAAAAAAAAAAAAAGCACGGAACTAAACTACAGTCCTAAATGAATAATATATATTCTGGTGTGTGTGTATTGGGGTGTTTAAGTTTTATATAATTGGACAAACATTTGTGTAAAGTTTTAGTCTTAAATTTATATTTGTAACATTCAGTTTGAGGATTTTATTTTAAATTCCAACTAATCTATCATGAAAATAATCATTAGTTGCAGCCCTGCTGATGAGGTTGGAGAATACATGGTGAGGGATCTGAGACCGTTCCTCCATACAGAATCTCTCCAGATCCTTCACATTTCGAGGTCCATGCTGGTGGACTCTCCTCTTCAGTTCACCCCACAGGTTTACTATGGGGTTCAGGTCAGGGGACTGGGATGGTCATGGCAGGATCTTGATTTTGTGGTCAGTAAACCATTTTTGTGTTGGTTTTGATGTATGTTTTGGATCATTGTCCTGCTGGAAGATCCAACCACGGCCCATTTGAAGCTTTCTGTCAGAGGCAGTCAGGTTTTCATTTAATATCTGTTGATATTTGATCGAGTCCATGATGCCATGTATCCTAACAAAATGTCCAGGTCCTCTGGCAGAAAAACAGCCCAAAACATTAAAGATCCACCACCATATTTAACTGTGGGCATGAGGTACTTTTCCATATGGCTACCTCTCTGTGTGCGCCAAAACATCCTCTGGTCTTTATTACCAAAAAGCTCTATTTTGGTTTCATCTGACCATAGAACCCGATCCCATTTGAAGTTCCAGTAGAGTCTGGCAAACTGAAGACGCTCGAGATTGTTTTTGGATGAGAGTAGAGGCTTTTTTCTCGAAACCCTTCCAAACAGCTTGTGGTGATGTAGGTGACTTCAGATTGTAGTTTTGGAGACTTTCTGACCCCAAGACACAACTACCTTCTGCAATTCTCCAGCTGTGATCTTTGGGGATTTTTTTATCCACTCGAACCGTCCTCTTCACAGTGTGTTGAGACGATACAGACACACGTCCAATTCCAGGTTGATTCATAACATTTCCAGTTGACTGGAACTTCCTAATTATTGCCCTGATGGTGAAATGGACATTTTCAATGCTTGTGCTATTTTCTTATAGCCACGTCCCATTTTGTGAAGCTCAACAACCTTTTGCCACACATCACAACTATATTCCTCGCTCTTACCCATTGTTATGAATGACTAAGGGAATTTGGTCTGTGTGTTACCTCATATTTATACCCCTGTGAAACAGGAAGTCATGGTTGAACAATTTCCTGTTCTTAGTCACCCAGGTGTACTAACCAAAAAAAAAAAAGGTAAAGTATCAATGGGAATATACTTCAAATATATTTCTCTCATATGAATTCATACTGTAGGGGTTCCAATAATTGTTGCATACCTATATTTAACAAAGATATTTTTTTTGGATAAACCTGTGTTTTGTTTGCAATTGTTTGATATCCATGAGAGCCGATAATTTGTGTGAATTCTTTTAAACAAAAGATCAAAAGATTAAACAAAGAAATTCTCACAGCCTCCTTTGCTCATATTTATCAAGGGTGCCAATATTAGTGGAGGGCGCTGTATGTGCTTACATCAAAATATTAACTGTACAGTGGGATTATCATGAATCATATAGTACCCAGCACTTTTGCTGTTCTCTTCACATTTTGTTGTTTGTCACAATTAATATTAGTGACATATTCATTCATAAACATGCCTCGAATGGTTTTTATCTTTAAAAATAAATAAATAAAAAGCCAGAGTTTTCCAGAAGGGATTACTGTGGGGTCATTTATTCGTCACAGCTGGACAGGGATTATCTGATGTATTCAAGCCCTTAAATCTCAACACAACATGTGGTGGTGTGGTCTGTTTAAAGAAAGTCAGGACTGTATTCAAGTCTGTGCTGTTATAAAATAAAAACATAAAATAAAACTGTGCTGTTTGGGAAAAGTGAGCAGTCTGGGAAAGGTACATATATCACCAAACAGGAAATCACTCACCGAATAGAGTGAGCTTTAATATTCTGCTGCACTGGATGGCGAAGGACAGATCAGAGCTGTCAAAGATGGTGATAAGGTCATCATCTGCAAACAGAAGAAAAGGGAATGATCCAGAGAGGATAAAAACAATAATCTTCTGATCTAGATCTGCTTGTGGATAACAATCAGCTTCACTCGTCAGTAATGTTAGATAGCTCTTACAAAGTTCTTATGAAATGACTGATTGCAGGAGCGAGCACAGAAGTTCATGACATGGTGGAAATAAAGCTCAACACCTAATGAGAAACTTTACTGGCATAGGTTTAGTCTGAATCTGCAAGATGAATGGAAAAGCACCTTCGTCCTTGTATTTGATGGCGACTTCGTCGCTGCTCTGGAGCTGGCCGCGAAAAACGCGCTGCATCATGAGCAAGAGCTCGTCGTAGGTGATGTCTTCATTGTGGATGGGGATACGGCGGATGTCATCGCCTAGCTGAGCCTTGATGATCAGCTTCCCACTCAGGTCCAGCTGGCCATTCATACTGCTGAAACACACACACACACGATTACTGAAACACAGCATGCACAATGACTGCATGGTTGAACAACCCGTACAGGATTTCGCCCAAATCCGTGAAAAATCCGCTGTAATTTTGAAACACTGTAAGCTCCTAGGAATACCGAATTTCGTGTTCATTTCTGCCATCGCAAATTCCTAGAAAGACTGGTTTAACTGCTTGTGAAATCCTAACACTTTCAACAACCTGTTATCAACCAACAGCCAGGAAACTGGTGCCACCTTTGAGCTCGGTCACCTGATCTAATCCGGTTCTTTAAAACACGGTACAAACCTTATCTACTTCTGAATTAGAGTGGACATTTACCCATGACTAAACTTTGCAGAAAAGATTAACCTATGTTACTGCTGGAGATGATAGGAGACGTGTTGTCATTTTACAGCAATAAAAAAATCATTTGCCAAAACAAAAAGGTGGAAAATCTGCCAAAAACGCTGATTCTAAACCTTTCTTCAATCCCACTTTTACACGTGTAAGAGCACGACACCACTTTGTACCGGAACCCAGACGTTAGCATCACACTGGTTCCCTCGAGAAAAACCCAGATGGCTTTTCACATAGGCTTTTGGATTTTCGCAAAAAAAACAAAACAAAAAAAACAAAAAAAAAGGCACTGTGATAATACTAACCTGTCGAGATAATTTCCACCAACGAATACAAACAGGAACTCCAACGAACACGAACCGGAACGTTTCTGGGTTTTGGCGCTACAAAACGGAGTTTTTTTTTTACTGGCTGTTGAACCTGCTGGCCTGCTCGACAACTATGACACTTCACGTCCGGGCATGAAATCTGCTTGCCCCAGCGCAAGCACTAAATATATGAACACATCTCTATATATGTATATACTAGAGATACTCCGATCAGGATTTTTGAGCCGATACTGATTACCGATTTCTTGTCATCATGATCGACAGATCCAGATCCCGATCGTTCAAGCTTTATACAAGTCATACGTAAGCTTTCTGTTGACGGTAACTGTTAACCTTCCTCGTCATCGAAATGCGATCTGTCCCTGAGATCGGGCCAAATTTCGAGAGAACAGATCGAGTCGTAGGACGTGATTATCGTCCGATACCGACTGGCGGACGATCGATCCATAGTTTTAACACCGTACAAGCCTTAAGAGTCAAAAACAGACTATTTTAGTTTTCGACTTGTGGCGGCTACACCAAATTTTACGCTTCGCAAAACAACCTCTCTCTTCCAAGGGTTAATCCTGCACGTACTCAACCTGTTCGTCTCTGATGACCGTGGCAAGCCGCCCGGTGACCCTAATTGAAAGGAATATGATATGCAGAAGAGTCCGGTGAAATAGCAGAAAGGAAAACAAGACCTTTAATAATTACGACCCTGGTAATCTGAGCCGAGTCGGGCCTGGCTTCAGGAGCACTACAGACTGACTGTAATGCCACAGAAGAGTCTAAGGGTCAGAACGGGAACAATGATTTGGCTTTCTCAGTACAGACTTTGGCCAGAGAAAGGAAGCCTGAGGACGGGAAGACAGAAGTACTGGTGAAAAGGGGGTGCATTTGAGAAGAATAAAATACAGCTCAAACAGCAACCAATAGAAGCTTTAGCTCATACTGATATTCAGTACTCAGTACTATTCGACTGACTCAGGTATTATCGACTTAACAACAGGTCTGCATACAGGAAAAACTACCCAGCCCTGTTTACTAACCTATAACCAAGTCACACGTAAACTAAAACGTCATATATAAATTTCGTAGACTTTCTGACAGACATGGGCGAGGCTCGAGCTCTCTACTTTATTAGCTAAACAGCTAACGGAGCTATATTGCTAGCTAAGTAGTACAGCAGTTTAACATTTCTTTCGACAATAAAAAATACTCAATTAAAAATAACGGAAAGCTTTGAGGGTAGGGGAACCCCTTTATAAAAGGTTCTCGAAAATATTTCCAGTTGTATAAGTAGTCACTCTGGCTAAATGAATAAAGTATGTGCTAGGAAAGCTATCGCAATCCGTCAGGCCATTTTAGCTGCGTTGCTGGCAGGACATTTTAACCCTGCCAAATAGTGCTCCGCGTTTAGAACGGCGTTATGCTTCTCTCAACACCCGTATTCTGGTCATTTCTACCCGGCTGCCCAATCAGCGTTGTAGTTTAAAATCGAAGGGCAGTGGTTAGCCAATCACAATGCAGGAGCATTCGTAGAAAACGGGTGTAAAAAAATAACGCCGCAGGAGCTGTCGGATCAACTTCCTGCAAAATAAAACAACCGCACTCTTTAACTTGAAGCATCTCTGCCGGCGTTAACGTAAAGACCAGAGAATTTTAAAACACTGCTTTCTAAAAATATTAACATAAAGAATAGGAGAACTTATACACTGGTTAGACGTTTTTGAAACGATAATGTAATACTCGTACTTCGTACCAAACGTTGTTTTTTTTTTTTGTTTGCCCCACTTTCCAGAGGCTAAACTGACGCTAACGCTAGCGGTGCCGGAGCCTGAAACACGTAGGCTACATACTAATATTTAATGTGTGACACGGGACACAAACATATGTTTTGCTATCAAATAGTATTGTTGTACCTGGTGTTTAGGCTGTTGATCCCGCAGCGGCACACAGTCTTTTAACAGGACCAGTATCCACTGGACTAGATTCGAGAAGCGCTACACATCCGGAAGTGACTCGACCTGTACGTGGCAAACACAGAGTCGCGCATGCGCAGTAGATTCAGTCACACTGCTATTGAGTTTGATGGTTGGGTTACAGAACAAAATAGTGGGCCATATCAGCCAACATGTCACGATCCAAAAGAATCAGGATAACCTTTTAAAAAATAAATAAATAAATAAATAACAACGAGAACCCAGATAAGAAAACACTCAGTGTTTCTAAGGTGAATAAGAAAGGTGATAGTGTCATTTGGTTATATTATATATCTCAAATATGGCTGTTCCCAGTAGTGTTCATTTTGACAGCATTTTTTAAAATTTAGTCTTCGTCCTGTGTAAAATGTCCTTGAAGAAAAATCACATTTAGTCAACCTTATCCTGGATTTTTTTAGTCACGTTTTAGTTGACTAAAAATCTGGCCATTTTTAGTCTTATTTTAGTCAAAGAAAACCCTAAGTATTTTAGTCTAGTTTTAGTCAATGAAAACTGTAGACATTTTTAGCTACAAGATTCCATCCATCCATCCATCTTACATACCGCTTATCCATCAGGGTCGTGGGGAACCTGGAGCCTATCCCAGGGAGCATGGGGCACAAGCCGGGGTACACCCTGGACAGGTGCCAATCCATCACAGGGCACAATCACATACACATTCACACACCCATTCATACACTATGGACACTTTGGACACGCCAATCAGCCTACCATGCATGTCTTTGGACTGGGGGAGGAAAGCGGAGTACCGGGGAGAACATGCAAACTCCGAACACACAGGGCCACGGTGGGAATCGAACCACCGACCCTGGAGGTGTGAGGCCACTGTGCGCCCTAGCCATAAGATTATTACTGATTAACATTTCAGTCAATCTGATCTAGCCAGTGGTGGGAAGGTGTGTGGGGGGTGTAAATATGTGTCAATATAATATAAACATATAAATATAAATACCTCTTTAATATATAAAATTACACTTATTTCATGTCTCCTGCAAACAATATGTTTTCTTGAGTATCAAGACAGGAACATTCATGAATTACTGTATGTGTGGCACAAAACACACCTTCCATATCACGACCCTCTCACTTCTATCTTTTCACCAGGTGGTCCACAGTAATTTAATATAGTCTTTTTTTAATTCTGCCCAACTGACTGTCTCTCTCCCCTTCAAACTCTTCTCTCTCTCTTTCTTGCCTTTTTTTGGACTATCAACAGAAATAAGAGTGGCAGCCTGTGTCAGTGCGATTATTTTTTTTTAAAAAGTGGTACAGTAAAAGCCCATAGTGTCTTGAGAATCTATATAAATGGCAGCTAAAACACTTTAGAAACATTGCACGTCTCTATGTGTAAGTACTGACCATATTGCGCAACTACACGCAGAATAGCCCTACTATGCTTTCGGGAAGGAAAAAAAAAACAGTCTAATATTTTGTCTCCTTTTTTCAGTCGACGGAAATGAAAAGAGTTTTTGGTAAAGTTTTTATTTTTTAAACTACATTTTAGTCTCGAGTTTTTCCGTCAACAATATTGCATGTTGATATAATCACAGTTAGTGTTTAATGACGTCGGTGCCGTCTCGTCATCGTCCTGTCTTCGTCATGGAAAGGAAGGTCGTGGACGAAAACTTCTCGTCGTAGTTTTCATTAACGAAATTAACATTAGTTCTCAGGATGATCACGGTTTGGGAGAATTCCTTTCTGGGAACGTTCATTTTGACCACGTCTGAATTTTTTCTGTATTAATAACGTGTCCCAAAATTCTCCATACATAGGGGACTATGTTCGCCAGGACCACGTCGGTCGTGTCTTCGTCAGCGGATGTTCGTGGGCGTCCGCTTCTTCTCGGTTGTTCCGCAACACTTGCGGTCTTTTTGAATTTATTAATAAGTTTGGCAGCAGTGTCTGTGCTTGCCATGTTTCCGGTTAAAGTCCATCTCAACCTTGCGACAGATTGATTTCAATACGTTCTTCTTTTGTCAAAGGCGTTCTTAAAGTCTATCTAAAAAAAAAGAAAATATAATATAAACTAAGTATGAAAATATTTGGAAGACATTTTGCTACAAAGTGTTCATTTCCCCTATGTATGGAGACTTTTGGGACACCAGGAATTCATGTTCTCACAGTGTTTGTGCATGATAAATGATAAACCTAACCCTAGGGTTAATTGTTACTGTGGCTGAATGAATGAATTTTATGTATGTGCCTTGATTGTACGCGTTTGTATGCATGCAGTACACGCACAGAATAAAGATACTCAGCTCTACTTTTCCTTGTCAGTGCGGTGATAACTTCAGTAAGTGTCTTTTACATGAAAATATAAAAAACTATTTTAAAGGTACATCATTGGATCTTAAGGACCACTGTTGAACATGTAATGATCATAATAATAAAGATTTAAAGGTGCACTACATGTACGTTCCCATGTAAAAGATCTACACCCTGAGGGTGGGTCAGGTGTTCTTAGGCATCAAAGTCTCATTAATAGTAAAAGCAACCATTTCTGACCTATACTGTGCCTGTATCAGTCTGTAACAGCCCGATAACCGTGATAAGAGGACTATCGTAAAGTGCTATCTTACTGCTGACTCTTTCGTAACCTTTATCTATCCTATGCGCCCCGCTTCCTTCTCTCAGACCAACTTCTAATGAATTATTGTTCTGCCTTTACCTGCTGCCACTCTGAATTTTCTAGGAGCCCAATTAATTCTTTACCTAGTAACTTCTAAAAAATTTTTTTGCAAGTATTATCAGGTGACACCCTCTAGATCCTGAATACAGCATGAAAAAGAAATGTTTGACCCCTCTAGATCTTCTGACTGTACAGATAGAGTACCTCTATAGATCTCAACTCTCAACAGTTGAGAAGTATATATATATATATATATATATATATATATATATATATATATGTCTCTAGAGTTTACACAGAACGTTGAAACCCGCCAAAAAACATCCACTGAGTGGGAGTTCGGCGGGTGGAAACGTGTTGATGAGAGAGGTCAGAGGAGAATGGCCAGACTAGCTCGAGCTAACAGGAAGTCTAGAGTAACTCAAATAACTTTACAACCGCGGTGAGTAGAAAAGCATCCCATGAAGTACATGTCAAACCTTGATGCAGATGGGCGACAACAGCAGAAGACCATGTTGGATTCTACTCCTTTCAACCAAGAACCCCCCCCCCCCCTCGCCCAATGGAAACCCTCATGGAATTTGTCATGGTTTTAATGGAAACTGTAAGGGTTCCTGTGAATCTCTACTGGTAATTTCAATTGGTGGAATGTAATGTCTAGTGGATACCATTAAGGATCTATAACGGTTAGATTACGGTCTGTAGTGGTATTTGTATTTGGAAACCATTCGTATTTCTGTGATGTCTGTATTTTTTTTTTTTTCCCTCCAGCAGGGCAGGCTCACCAAAACAGCTGGACGGTTAAAGATTGGAACGATCCAATCTTAAACTGTCCAACTGACTGATTAGATAATGACCTGAACGGTCAGGTGCATAGGTATTCTTATTAAAGTGGCCAGTGAGTGTATATAACATAATCTAATCCAACAGCCTGAACTGATGAAGTGCATGGATTATAGAAGCAGCCCTGCTGTTACAGAAGAGCAAACCAGGTCAACCGTCTGTGGTCCATATCAGGTGAAGGCCCAGGTACCGACAAGTTTAATAGCAATTCATTTCCAGGGTCATTAAAAGCAATGAACTTTAATTATGTTTAAATGTTAAATGATCTACATATACACACGATCTGATCGTATCAGTAGTTTGAAACACAATACAGTGACTATTTTAAACATTTTAATGCCAGAGCATTAAAAGACCAGTTAATTAAAAAGCAGTTAAAACGGTATAATAAAACAATGTGTGCCTATACAGTAGATAAATTACAGTACACACCTCAGCAGACTCTCAGAGGTCTTTCATGCGATAGAAACATCATTTGTAACGTCCTGTCAGATGTAAATCTGTCTACATATATTGTGATGGTAGCCACGGCATAAAGAATAAAGTGTAAATAAACAGAGCCCAGTTGCATGTATGTCCATTTGATCTGAGATGTGCATTTATTCCTTTTTGGATAATTCCATGCATGTTGAAAATAAACGGTGAGTCATGCACAACAGCATGACCTGTAACCAGTTCTTCATTAACTGCGTCTTTATTTTTTCTTTTTTTCCTGTGTGGAGTCAAACCAGGCATCCAGTAGCTTCTTGCTGTAGTAAATTTGCCCCGCATGCACCTGAATGGCGATCACCATCAGCAGGTACATCACTGACACCGCCGAGAAACCAAAGATAAATCGGTAAGCCTTGCCGTGTCGGTACAGCTGCTGTGCTACAGGGAACATCTCCATGGCACCGAAGATTAGCGGAGCCACAGAAAATAGGCCAGCGCTGATCATGGAGATAACCAGGTAGCTGATGTTGTTCCTGGGCATAGCCAAGCTAGATAGCAGCGAGGGCAGCAGGCTGAGGAGGTATGGGTACTCCCACTGATAGGGCATGGCCACCACATCATGGGAGTACAGCTTGAAATGGGCGATTGTCACCTGGGAGGCTATTAGTAACCATATTACGAGATGCACAATGGTCAGCTTCTTGATCTCAGACTTTAAGGAAGCACTGCAACACAGAGAGGTCAAGTTTGGATCAAATGAGAGGACAGATGGAAAAGAAAGGCTGGGTAATTTTCAATGCTAAGTTAATCAATAGAAACAACGGAACGCACAGAAAGGAGTTCATGTTCACTGTATTAAAGGTGTAATATCACAGGACGTATTGTACAGTGGTGCTTGAAAGTTTGTGAAGTCCAATATTACATATCTGTGAGGGGTAAAAGTATGTGAACGTCTAGGATTAGCAGTTTCATATGAAGGTGAAACTAGGGTCAGGTGTTTTCAATCAGTGGGATGATGATCAGGTGTGAGTGAGTGAGTGAGTGAGCGAGCGCCCTGTTTTATTTAAAGAACAGGGCTCTATCAGAGTCTGATCTTCACAACACGTGGTAGTGTATCATGGCACAAACAAAGGAGATTTCTGAGGACCTCAGAAAAAGAGTTGTTGATGCTTATCAGACTGGAAAAGGACACAAAACCATCTCTAAAGAGTTTGGATCCACAGTCCACACTCCACCAATCTACAGTCAGACAGATTGTGTAGAAATGGAGGAAATTCAAGACCGTTGTTCCCCTCCCCAGGAGTGGACACCAACAAAGATCACTCCAAGAGCAAGACGTGTAATAGTCCATGAGGTCACAAAGGAACCCTGGGTAGTTTCTAAGCGACTAAAGGCCTCTCTCACATTGGCTAATGTTAATGTTCATGAGTCCACCATCAGGAGAACACTGAACAACAATGGTGTGCATGGCAGGGCTGCAAGGGGATAACCACTGCTCTCCAAAAACAACATTGCTGCCCGTCTGCAGTTTGCTAAAGATCATATGGACAAGGCAGAAGGCTACTGGAACGATATTTTGTGGACGGATGAGACCAAAATTAAATTGTTGGTTTAAATGAGAAGGGATATATTTGGAGAAAAGAAAACACTGCATTCCAGCTTGAGAACCGTATCTCTTATGTGAAACATGGTGGTGGTAGTATCATGGTTTGGGCCTGTTTTGTTGCATCTGGGCCAGGACGACTTGCCATCATTGAACAACAATGAATTCTGAATTATACCAGTGAATTCATGTTCATGAACTGAATCTGAAGAGAATGTGAGTCCTGGAGCAAGACAACGAGCCTAAACACACAAGTTGTTCTACCAAAGAACGGCTAAAGAAGAATAAAATTAATGTTCTGGAATCCAATGTTCTGGAATGGCCGAATCAAAGTCCTGACCTTAATCCAACTTAATCCCACTTACCACAAACGTTTAGTTGCAGAAGGAGCTCACACCAGATACCGAACGCAAAGGTTCAAATACTTTTCTACTCACAGATATGTAATATTGGATCATTTTCCTCAATAAACAAATGACCGAGTATACTATTCTTGTCTCATTTGCTTAATCGTGTTCTCTCCATCATCTTTTAGGACTCGTGTGAAAATCTCATGATGTTTTAGGTCGTATTTGCGCAGAAATATAGAAAATTCACAAACTTTCAAGCCCCACTGTACATTTCCCTTTTAACACAGATTTTCTTAGATACTCAGACATCATTTAACACACTGTACCACACACTGACCGTACAGCGTTTCCTGGTTTGCTTAATTACTCTTTACCACATTACCTCATCTGATACTGAGGAGCCACTTTCTCTCGTTGCTTGAAGTCACTCCCATCAGTTCCAGCAGCTCTCGGGCCTGCACGTGATGTCATGACTGACTCCTGTCTGAGAAACACATTTAGCCATTTAGCCATGTACTGTCAGCCCTAACATTATCAAATACCTGATCGGTCTGCAGTGATATCCAATCGTGCGAAGATATGCACGAGCAGCGTAAAGTGCTTCACACTGGACAATATAAATGCAAGAAGTATACAAGAATAATGACTGTACAGGTAAATGGATTAAAAAAAAACAATCTAGCTATAAAAAGGAAGTCTATGCAACTATGTCGCGTATGGGGATGAGGGTATCTAACCTGAAGATTAAAGAACAGTACATTAGGCTATTTAATCCCAAAGAGATTTTATATGCCTAATGAATTGAAGATATCCCCAAAACACAAATATCACCTGCATCAACAAATCACCTGTCATCAATAAGGCCTAGATTGCTGGTTAAAGGCCTGCCTGAGATTTTAAATGACACTGCAGGTTCTCATCGGTCGTCTATAGGCTATGTACTTTCTTCTTCCACAGTGATTCAAAAGAGTTTATAATGAGACTCTTATTAATCTTATTCCAGATTACATCCGGATTGTATCTCAGCTATATAGAGAATAGCTCGCGCGCGCTTCAGCTGAGTGATAGCCTATGAGGCTTCACCTGCTGAGGTGTTTACACAGCTGTTCTCTCTTTCTCTGGGTTTTTGTTCTTTTATATATATATATATATATTTTTTTTTTTTTTTCTTTATTGAGCGCTCACATGAATAAAAAAAAGCGAATACAATACTTACTTTCGCCTGGTTGAAATGCTGGCGCAGACGCGAAAGAGGTTTTATTTAATAAGGGAAAAATCCGACAACGCGCTACACTATAGCTTTTCAGTCTGTGGCGGCGCATGCGCAGTACGACTCTCTCTCTCTCTCTCTCTCCGCCCTTAAAGTGATGCGTAGCAGCATCCGTGCATTATCATCAGCATCACCATCACCCTATAACGGGGTGATGGGATGGGTCTCATCTTCAGGCTTGCTGAAGAATAATTTGTCAATGTTGAACGACAAAATGAAAGCATATACATTGTTTCCATTTATTTATTTATTTGTTTGTTTATTTATTTATACGGTTATACAATTGTCGTGACTAGTATATTACACACGTTTATTATGCAAATACAGTATGTGGACTATACAATGTAGTACTCTAACAACATGACCATGAAGTTATTTCAAATCGCACCAAGACTTGGTTACTCTCAGTCTTAATCTTAATAAGCAGGGGACGAATATAAACTAGGAAATATAGGATGTTAGCTTGGTCTACTACTTGTACTGTGTTCATTCCAAATTCGAAAAATTAAAAAAAAAATAAAAATAAAAAAAAAAGTTGGGACGATGTGTAAAATTAACCCGTAAATTATTGTTTAATTATAAATTAAATGATAAACCCGTATGTGATTTACAATAGAACATTGAAAACATGGCAAAATAATTCTCTGCTCATCAGTAGCACCATCCATCCATCCATCCATCTATCCATCGCTTATCCTTTTCAGGGTCACGGGGAACCTGGAGCCTATCCCAGGGAGCATGGGGCACAAGGCGGGGTACACGCTGGACAGGGTGCCAGTCCATCGCAGGGCACAATCACATACACACTCACACACCCATTCATACACTACGGATACTTTGGACACGCCAATCAGCCTACCATGCATGTCTTTGGACTGGGGGAGGAAACCGGAGTACCCGGAGGAAACCCCCGCAGCACGGGGAGAACATGCAAACTCCACACACACAGGGTCACGGTGGGAATCGAACCACCGACCCTGGAGGTGTGAGGCGAACGTGTTAACCACTAAGCCTCATCAGTATCAATGAGGTGCTTAAAGATCCCACAAACATTGAGCAGGTGACTAAGTATATAATGATATAGATCTATTTATTTAATTCAAAGCCTGTTTATTTAGGCAATTTATTTCAGCAATTTATTTATTTAGTTCTCCCCTATGTCATGTTATGAATTACATGACATCATGAATGACATATGTATTATACTTTTCATTTATATTAATCAATTATATTTCATTTATATTTCATTTATATTCGTTTCATTTAAATATCATTTATATTCTATGTTCTTGTGCATGTGTGCAAGTGCAGCTCTTCAATGAAAACACACTTTGTAATGGATATAAATCCTTTATTTACAAAAAAGACAAAATTATTTTTAAAAAAGAAAACAGCTCAGACTTTGCTTCTTGTTGGCTTATGTGTCTTTTTTTTTTTAACAGTTATTTAAAGGGACAAAGTAAACAATTAAAACATTTTTTTCCCTCCAAGCCCTTTGAACTTTTAATCAATCAGTAATTAGCAAGCACAAATGAAAAAAAGCCTTTCGTAAAACATTTACGGTGAGAAAATTAAAATGACGCAAAGGAGAAGAATATTAAGAGAGATAGATGGAAGATGTTTTGATATGCTGTTTTAATGTGATATGCACTGAAATGTAATGGCATGTTAAATATGTGAGATCTGAATAAGGGCTTAAATTCCCAAATGTAACTTTAATTTTTAATAGTATTTACTCAGTGGTTATTCAATTAGAACTGGTGTGAAAAGGTTATGACTGTGCAAAAACATTACATTTAGATAAAAATATAGGGGTAAGGCATCTTTATGAAATGGTACTTTTTAAGAATACGTTCACTATACAGTACATTTCAGTAAATATTTAAATATGTCAGAACAATTATTTCATCATTTTAATATTTGTGAAAATAGCCTTGTCTTGTCATCTTTGGGCAGCTGCCACTTTGGTCATCCAACAGTACATATGACACATTGTCATAAAATAGGAAATACTCCCACGTGTCCCAAACACTCTAAAGCTCAGTACACAGATACACATATATTAGCACCATATTAGCTTGACTTCTTCTAGAAATCTCCAATTATAATATTTGAACTGAATGCAGTTGGTTGTTGCTAGAGTCTTTGTACAGGTAGTATAGTGTCTGCATATACACGATACTAGACATATGCGTGATCATTGGCAAGATGTCACATGAGGTTCTTTCATGTAACTCTGATGATTAAACCATGTAAATGTTTTTCATTTCATGCCTCTTATTTTTTCCTTTTGATTACTTCTTTCTCCTTCTTCTTTATTGATCTACATGGGATAGAGTAGGAAACCAGAGAAAGAAGAGTGGACATATTGCCCTGCATAGAGTCCAGATGCCTCGTCGGATGGTAATTGGATGTGAACAGTGTCTCCCGGCTGTAACGGAACCACAGCACTGCCAGATGCCTGGTCCAAAACGCCCTTCTTGTACTCATCATATGTATACATCACAGGTTCTCCATTTCGGTACAGACCCACCCACACATTGGAACCCTTGCAATGCACATGGTATGAGAAATAATAGATACCAGGAAGGTCACAGGTGAACACACCTGTCTGTGGGTTGTAGTTCTGTCGGCCATTATACAGTAGCTTGTCGAATATCACTGGTGTGCCAACTGGAGGGTAGGGTGTAGTCAGTTGTGCAGTAAAAGCAGGCATTTCAAGACCATTAGAACCCATTATATCGGCCCCACCTCCATATTTTCCTTTCATATACCCACTAGTCTTCACTCCATCCAGGGCTGGCCCCATCTCAGGCAGAACACCCATGAGGTCAGGGTTTAGGGCAGGTGGTCCAGGGGGTCCTGGAGGACCAGGAGGACCTTTTTGACCTGGCTGGCCTGGCAAACCACTTGGACCAGGAGGCCCAGGAGGACCAAAAGGGCCAGCAACACCAGGGCTTCCCTCACCTGGAGGACCAGCCTGGCCAGGAGCCCCAGCTTCTCCCTTAGGCCCAGGGGGTCCAGGTGGTCCAATTGGTCCCCCTGGTCCTGCAAACCCTGGAATGCCATTAGGTCCCTGAGGCCCTTTGGGACCAGGTGCACCCCCTTCTCCTTTAATACCAGGAGGGCCAGGAAGGCCAGGAGGGCCAGTAAGACCCTTCTCTCCTCCATCTCCTTTGGGACCGATGGGTCCTGGTGCTCCTCGTGGCCCAGGCTCACCATCCTCACCTGCTTGACCTGGTTGGCCTGCAATTCCTGGAGGTCCTGGCTCTCCTACAGGCCCATGTTCTCCCTTTGCTCCACCTTCACCTCCCTCTCCTTTAGGTCCTCGTTCACCAATACCACCAGGCAGTCCTACCGGTCCTGGAGGGCCAGGAGGACCACTGGGTCCTTGGGGTCCAATCATACCAGGTGGCCCTCCATATCCTTTGTCACCTTTTGGTCCTGGAGGACCAGGTGGTCCCCCCATTCCTTTGTCACCCTTTGGGCCAGGGTATCCTGGTTTTCCAAATCCAGGTAATCCAGCCTTCCCTGGCAAACCTGGTGGCCCTGGTAGTCCTTTATGACCTGGGACACCTGGTTGTCCTGGCAATCCACCCTCACCTGGTTTCCCAATGCCAGGCAGTCCTTGTGGTCCTTGTTTGCCCTCCAAGCCTGGTGGACCTTTTGGACCAAGTGGTCCAGGCGGTCCAGGTTGCCCTGGTTTACCTGGTGCTCCTGGCAAACCAGGTGTTCCAGGCTTGCCCACCCCTGGCAATCCTTTATGCCCAGGTGGACCTGGCGGCCCAGGTAGGCCTTTAGGACCTTGTGGCCCAGGATGTCCAATTCCCTTATCCCCTTTTGGACCAGGCAACCCCGGAAGACCAGGTAGACCTTTGTGCCCTGGTTCCCCTTTGGGTCCTGGCAGTCCTGGTCGCCCTTGGCCACCTGGCTTCCCAATTCCTGGCAAGCCCTGGGGTCCAGGGGGACCAGGTGGTCCTGGCATGCCTGGTAGTCCCTCTGCTCCACCAGGTCCCTGTTCACCTTGTTTTCCTGATGGTCCCATATCACCAGGCTTTCCTGGCATGCCTGGCATTCCTGGTTTACCAACACCAGGCAACCCTGGAGGGCCAGGAGAACCTGGATTTCCTGGAGAACCTGCCACACCATTTCCTTGAGGACCAGGAGGTCCTGGTGGTCCTTGTGGTCCTGGGGGTCCTTGTGGTCCAACTTCACCTTGAATACCCTGCTCACCTCTAGGCATGGTCTCACCTGTAAGCAGGGAAACATGGCAGTATTTGCTCAAAACATGAATCGCATATAATATAGTGATACAGTGAGATGTCATGCATATATAGTAATATGGGGATGATAAAGTGATCACCTTTTTTGTCCTTGCCTTTATTCATATGCATGGGAAAATGTGGCATTTCTTTCCTGTAATGTGGGTACTGCATATGAGGCATCTCTTTTCCTATACCTTTGTGAGGTATATGAGGTACAGGCTGGAGCTGCTGATGATGTGGTTTGTGCCCGTAATATGCTCCTCCAAAAACAGATGGTAATAATACCACTTGTACTAAAATCACCAGGAAAGGAACCACAGCCATGACCTGTGGATCAATCAATCAATCAATCAATCAATCAATCAATTGCATACAAAAGCATACATTAAAAAAAAAAACAATTCTTAATGATCAATCAACCAATTTTCTGGTCAAAGTGGAACTCAATCAAACAATCAATCAAACAATCAATCATTTAGTCAGTCATGAGCATAATCACTTACCATGAATTGTCATTTGTTTAGCCATAAATATATAGCGAATAAATATATATTTAATACATTACAGTACCTTTCATAAGTATTTGGCCTCTTGGTTGCATCTCTGACTAGCCCTCTATACCCAGTCATTGATTTTTGCTGGATGGCCTCTAATCATGTTTATGCCATATTCTTTCCATGTTTTAATAATGTATAAAATGATTCCAAATGTTCAACGTTTGGGATTGTTTTTTATTATAAGCAAACCATGACTTTTTCCATAACAGATTTGTTTTGATAGCACCTTCGTCCTTCATGACGCAATTTGTTTAGGTATGTCCTCAAAGAAACTCTGTGGCCTTCCAGAAACACATTTCTACTGAGATGGCAATTGGCTGTACTAGAACTAATTTAGGGGTTTCACAGCAACAGGGGTGAATACTTATGCAAACTTTTCTCTTTTGTATTTGTAAATAATTTTGCAAACTTTATAAATTTTTCCCTTGCTTCAGTATTATGGACTATTTTGGGTAGGTTGTGTAGATCTCAATTAAATACATTTCAGCTCCAAGTTTTAACACTGCAAAAAGTTCAAGGAGGGTGAATATTTATACTACTCACTCTATATACTAAATCTGGATGGTATGTTCAAAAAAGCACATATGAGTGTAATGGTCAGGTGTCCACAAACCTTTGGCCATATAGAGTATTTGTTGTGCTAGCACCACATCCTCCAACCTTCTCCCTTATCAGTCATAACATATTACAGTACAATTGTGGCCATCTAGTCTCATATGAAAGTGAGGTAAATCCCTGGATACAGTCTAGAGCAAGCAATAATAGGTCTAGGTCTGATCTAGGAACATTAAATAGTGATTTTCTACCCAATGTTGTCGTCCCACTAGCTAGTTCTCCACTATCATACAACATCTACCAATTGAGGAGGGTGAAGGCTAGCACCTGCTTCCTCTGAGACACATGAACCTGGAGAACATGAAATGCTGCTCATGCTGCGTCACAGGGCAGCTGAACACACTCTGAGGAAAGCACTACAGTTCAAAGATACACATGATTGTTTCATGTTGCTTGGATTTACAGAGAACATGGCCAATTTTGCTCTCTTGGATTCTCAGCCCTGATACTCAAGCAAACGGTTTTTTCTTGCCGATGTTTTGGCCTCCATACATGCAGTAAGTAAAACTAAATCTGCACAGAAAGATAAATAGGGTTATCGTGTATATCTGCAAGATGTTCAGTGCATGAGCTGATGAACGTGGAATGTTGTCTTTTTTCTCCAGCCAAAGCTTTCATCTCAAAGTCAACTTTGTGTAGGAATTATTTACAGGGCATTTTGGGGTATTTGTGTTTGGTGATAAACTCCGTCCCAATTGTGTGTTATTTCCTCATTTCCTCTCATCCTTGTCCCTGCGAGAACTGGAACAAGACTGTGAAATATGCAACATTCTCTGAATTGGTGTGTGTGTGTGTGTGTGTGTGTGTGTGTGTGTGTATCTTTGCATGAATGGGATGCCAGAAAGAGAAACGTGGGCCACTTTTGGCTCACACCAGTTAAAAACGTGTGTGTGTGTGTGTGTGTGTGTGTGTGTGCCTCCACATGAATATGATGAGCATTGTAAAATAATATTATGGGAATTAGGGAGAACCTGGGAGCAGCTTGTACCATGTGACTGAATCGGTATGGTAGAGAAGTTTGTGCGTGCTTGTGCATTTCCTGCTGGTTTGTGAGCTGCAGATGCTTTAATTTGTAGTATAATGGACAAGGGCATTAAGAAAATCACTAACAAATGATGTCTGCCGTTCCTAAAAAAAAAACAAACCCAGAACTTTTCTCCAATCTGTCCAGGATACAACAGCAGCTACAGATCTCTCCTCTCCTCGCTTGTCTTCCTCACTGTTCTGTTGAAGTTGTGTTTTTTTCTCTCTCTATGTATCGAACTATTTGGACTTTCTTCAAACTTTTTGACAGCTTTCTGGCCATGAGCTATAGTTTTGCACTAAGTCAGACTATAGGTTTCTCTTCAGATTACTTTCATGTAGGTCTGTCAGAGGCTGGAAAATAAAAGGCTGAAATCAATGAATTAGTATTTCGGAGGAACAGCAGAGAACTTTAACCTTTCTCAGGCAGTTGGTGATTTTCACACGGACATGCCATGGGGACTCCCAGTCTCTGGTTCTTTAAGATGAAGCTGTAACGTCTATAGTCCGGGTACAGTTCTTGGAATATGTGATTTGTACATGAGTTTTAAACGTATATTCAGGGCTAATGTTCAGGGCTATTCATTTGCTGAATTTATTCCAAGGCCATAGTTTCACCTTCCAATCTAAATCCAAGTGAAGGGTATTTTTTTCTAAAGTTTCACAGATGTGACTGTTAAAAAAAACATAGAGTTAGATTGCTGTCTGCTCCGGTTTCCTTATTTCCACAATCTATTGCGCTATCGACATGGGCCAGGCTGTTTCGGAGCATAAAGCCTGAAAACCACCAGGGGGCACTGTAAGAATGCATGAGATTTTTTTTATTTTTTGGAGAAATAAAACATATATGAATGTGTATATTTTATAATAATATCTTTGAGCGATAAGGGACGGTGATCCTGTAGTTGCTCTGCGACTTGAGATGTATGATTGGGGTGGTGAATGTGAGGGCATGAAGCTGGAGGTCACTTAGGGGCCAGAGGTTCAGAAACAGCCCTGTGTGTGAATTAGGAAGTAGGCACATGTCATGAACAACATTCAGGAAAAGATAAACCCACCATATCATGTTATTTAGATGCTAGGTTGTGTGATGGGTGCAGTCTAGCCTTACAAACATAATTAGACATTTGTCTGAGAGTTTGTCAGCTACCTTGTTAGTGTAAACAGAAACAGATGTACAATGGCTTCAGAATAATTTCGTTCTAATCTGATATGAAGTTTAAGAAACAGTTCTACAACATATACAGAGATTTAACATCAAACTGAACAACAAATGCCCAGTTTGCTCCTATGTTCTTGATGTTCTTAGTCTTCTAAGAAAAATCAAGACTATGAAAGGTTGATAGGATGATTGTAGGGTAATTCATCCATTTGGAAGTGAGTAAAAAGTCTTAAGTGTTATAAACTCAAGTGCAGTCACTTACAGGGCATGTAAAGATTGTTAAAAAAGGTGCGGGGGGGGGGGGGGAGGTGAATATTTCTTTTTATTCTTCAAAGCTCTGTTGAATTTCATGAATACTATGAGCTATAGCAATACATACAACATATATATTGTGTAGTGATGAGATAGATAAGCCTACTGCATACATTATGACCAACAGTCATGTCCTACTGTGAACAACACACATATCTGTAAACATATCTGAACCATCTGAGCTGCATTCTCACACATACGGTCTTGCATTTCCATGTCTGTTGGTTCTACTAGGAAGTGCTGTTAGTTAACGTATGCATTATGGGATTAGATTATAAATGAGGGACTGAAATAATCATAATTATAACATCCACGAATAACATCATTTTTCAGGCTAGAACGGAAAAAAGCGAGAGAATAAACCGATAACATAATGGACTGCGAGCTATTCAATAACAGGCCATTACTTTCTCTAGCCGGTTTTTCTTTCTGCTCAGACACAAGTTTATTTGCTCTGAAACGCAACATTATTTTTTCATAAATATACACATTATCAGATTTAATCTGAGGAGCACTTTTCTCAGCACACGTTTCTGTCGACCGGGTATGTTTAAAATCTATCTTAGTAACGTGGTAGGGTTTGGGAATGCTGTTGATGGGCAAAATCAGAGAAAATCTGAACCATACATTTAACCACAACAAAGACAGACAAAACACTCTCTCTCTCTCTCTCTCTCTCTCTCTCTCTCTCTCTTCAATTCAATTCAATTCAATTTTTCATTTGTATAGCGCATTTAACAGTAGACATTGTGTCAAAGCAGCTTTACAGAAACATATAAACACAGGATAGAGATTTTAAGTGTGTGAGTTTATCCCTATTGTGCGAGCCGGTGGTGACGGTGGTGAGGAAAAACTCCCTAAGATGATGTGAGGAAGAAACCTTGAGAGGAACCGGACTCAGAAAGGAACCCGTCCTCATCTGGGGAACGACGGATAGTGTGAAAGTAAAAGAAAGTTCAGTATGGTTCTCTCTCTCTCTCTCTCTCTCTCTCTCTCTCTCACACACACACACACACACTTAGACACACATGCCACACCCATTCCAATTACACATTTGCAACGCAAATCTGAAAGCGAGAAAGTTGTCCAATCAAGCCCTCGCAACACTACAGGTGAGGAGACGGTGTAGAATTTGACAAGACCATGAGAACATATTCAAAGCAAATATGTTACTAATATCATTCAGTTACAAATGACAACAAATGCATCAGATATTTTAAAAGAAAGCTGGCACTGTATACTAACACACACCTGACCAACACTGTGACAAAGCCAGCCTGAACGCTTGGGAAATTTGTACAAATTCAAATGAACGATTTGGTTAGTTTCCGTCCATGTCACGTGCGTGAAGTTTTTCAGAAAGCCTTAACCTTTGTATTTTTCAACATATCTCAAGTCATATAGTGAAGTGAGTTGAATATTCACTACTAGAAAGAGTTACATTACAATAAAGAATGTGTGTAATCAATGATATAGTGAAGCTTTCTGTGAGTTCATTTGGCATTTTTGGAAGGAGTCTCCAGTGTCGGTGTAATAATCATAGGTAAAGCTGTATCGTTAAGTTCTCCATCATAGGTGCAAGTCTTCATGGGGTTTCTCGGTAACGAGCTGCATTTTTTTTCGTCTTAATCGCTTCAAGAAAAGGACAAAAATGAGGGAATGTCTGTTTATAGCCGATATAACGAAGTGATAACAGGAACTGAATCGTTTCACAGATGTTCCACAACATTAAATATACTGTAAATGGACAAAAAAAAAAAAACCCCGATGATGTTGCTTCTTAATGAATAAATAATGACAATCGTTGGCAGATTGCTTTGATATAAGAAGAATAAAACACTTTGGGACATGCCATTATTGGAAAATGATCAACTTTGGGATGGTAAAGGCCCTCACATCACACGACCCATTGTTGATTATTTTCCAAAAAAGGCTTTTTTTTAAAATTTTATTTTAAGTAATAAAAACTAGTCAGGGTATTTTAGTATCTAAAGCTCTATGTCATAATTAATGGAATCCCAGTTTTCTGACCCTGGTACTCATGCCACTGTGTGATTCCCAGTCACTGTTGAACAACCGCTTGGACAATGGATCATGTGTCAGTATGTCCATCGTACTGCAGGCCTTCTTAAACATGGCTTTTGCCCCCCGAGAAAAGAGAAAGCTCTCATCTACCTTTTGTTCACCCCTTCTGTTGGACTCTCACGTAGCACATCAGCCAATAAACAAAGCTTGTAAAATTAACACCGCATGGCACGAATAGGGCCGGTTAAGAGAAAACACACACCCACACAATAGGCTTACTAGGATACAGCTGGCCCCTAAAAGCTCAATATTTACAGAGAAATCATCATTTCTCTATTCCTCGACTGGTTTCAGGCACGTTGTCCATTTCCTTGCATTCCTCTCTTGCACTACTGTCACTCCCTCTTCTTGTCTACACAGATCAGTAGACTAACAAAGAGACGGCTAAATCATCAGTTAGAGGCATGGCATTTTGTGACTACAGGACAAAAATGTCGAGAGAGAGAGAGAGAGAGAGAGAGAGAGAGAGAAATGGAAAAAGCTCAAAGATGGACTTAATCAATGCTTGGAACAAATATTCTGCCACTGCATTCTTAATAGTCTGGGATTTATACTATTAACAGATGTGGAAGACTGAAAGTTTGTTTAATTCTTGTTTTGTATTTGCTAATAACTCCCAATTATGGAACATGCCACCATAATGGAAGCTCTTTTTTTTCCTTCCTCCATTAGCATACAGCAATTTCACTGTTTGATTAGGTCTTATTATGCAGCTATGTTCCTAGCTTCCCAGCCAATAATCTAAAATTATTACAATATTTTATCCAACGAGCTACGCACACTAGGGTTAGTGTTCATAAAAAGCACATGGGAACAAAACAGGCAAAGAGCAATTCTCCAGTTTTGACTAAAGTGGAGCAATCTGACTAACTGTGGCCTAATTGAACCGGGACCAGCATCATTACCTGTGGGTGGGTATGAATCAAGAACGTGATACATAATGATCTAACACAACCTGATTTTGATTTTTGGATTCAGATGACAGAAGAATGACATAGAGTACTATATTTCAGAGTAAGAGTCAGGCCTGTCCAGCGTCCAGTCGCTGCAACAGAGCGCTCATTCTGCTGCTCATCCGCTTACTCAGCTTACAGCATTTTCACAGCACACTGATAATAAGAGTGAGAATCCCAGAAGGAACCTGTTAGCCTGTGCATGTGTATGCATGCGTTGTCTACTGTAGGCCCTAAAGCAGAACCTTCGCAACAACGACAACAGCAAGTGTGCCGTGGTTGCAGTCTATTCCAGGATGTATTATATAACCAACAGCTAGTTGATCATATGTAGACATAAAGGGAAACTGATATTAAATCAGTAGGCCTACTGTGAGAATTTCAGCCCTAGCACAAAAGGAGGGTGTTCCAGTCTTGGAGAATAACTATCACACCTCTTTCAAGCTAATGGATATTTGTTAACCATCTCTTCTTGGTTAGAATCTAAACACTAAAACATTTCAAATGGGTAACAGATCAAATCTTTATCTGTTAGTGGAGGAGCGCTAGCATCCAGCCATTCTCTCATCAACTGGAGGCTAGGGTCAGCCACTGCTGTACAGCCTGGAGATTGCTGAGGATGGTACCGTTTGAAGTTCCATGGAAATGGTTTTGGACCTCAATTCCACATGGACGTTCTCGCCGTGGTTGCTGGGACTACGGTTGCTGCGATGGCCTTGGGACTGCGATTACCACATGCACTCAGGTCTCCTTGAGTGAACAGTGAACAGACTTCAAATAAAAACCATAATGAACTTTCTTTTACTTTCACACTATCCGTCGTTACCCAGATGAGGACGGGTTCCCTTCTGAGTCCGGTTCCTCTCAAGGTTTCTTCCTCATATCATCTTAGGGAGTTTTTCCTCACCACCGTCACCACCGGCTCGCTCAATAGGGATAAATTCACACACTTAAAATCTCTATCCTGTGTTTATATATTTCTGTAAATCTCCTTTGAGACAATGTCCGTTGTTGAACACGCTATACGAATAAAATTGAATTGAACTGAATGCTCAGTCTCTATACGGAGTGCCCTGGAACTGAATATTGAGACACTTCCGGAGACTATTTGTATGATCCAAATGGGCTTATTATTAGCTTTCTATATACAGTCACGTGTGTCGAAATCATGAAAGAAATAATCTGATGACTGGATGTACTGCAAATGATACTGCTCGATAAATGTTATAAGATCCACAAGCTTTTACACTGAACTGTAGGCAGTTATATACATCTAAGATAGACTGGTGTGTCTAATGAAGGTCGGGACTGTGGACTGTCGTGTCAGTGATAAAGCAACACATTCTGTCATCATTGATATGTCGATTTCATGAATTGTGCACTAAATCACAACTAGATATTATAGTTAACAGTGCTAGACAATTAAACATCGATTAGATCGATTCTTAAACATTAAATCGAGCATTTCATACGAGACTGCGAGACATACGAGACTTAAATGGACTTGCTGTGGATATACATGACCAATAGAGGTTTAGTCTGTGGTCATACATCTGGATATGAATTAATAACAACAATCCAGTGTACCAGTGCATTTATAATAACCTTTTTATCCATTGTACTAACATGCTATGATATACAATCTTCATTTATCAGCCACAAAATGAATGAAGCAGTGAAAGAGTTTTAAAGCACACACACACATACACACACACACACACACACACACGATTTGATCATAACTACAGTACAATAAGGCTTCCAAATAGAAAATAATTATTTAGGAAAAAGACAACGGATACATTGTATATATGTTTGTGAGAAGACAAAGCAAGAAAGAGAATATAGCTTACCCTTGATCTTTCTGTTTTCAGTCGTACTCGGGGATCTGGGCAATCCTGCACACAAATTCCCACACACACCCCTCACCAGCTGAATGGATGGATGACTGGAGTTAAACAAGCAGCACCCTACACACTCACTCACCTTATATCTCCCATCAGGACAGGAGGGGAGGAGAAAAGAGAGCGAGAGAGTAGGGGGTGGAGGGGAGAGAGATTGTCAGAATGGCGATGTCACAGTCTTGTCTAATTCAGTCTAAATTCTAAACACTGGGGTTTGTTTGCCTTTCCAAAATCCCTGTGTGGGCAGCATCACCCTCATTACTTCTCACAGTGATGTCATGACACTCAGACGGTGAGCTTGATGGATCTTGGATGGGCCTTTTTCCCGCCTTAATGTACACAAGTGTGTGAGTTTGGAGCATTCCACGCACTGAAAATCATCCTCCTGAGGGAAAAATCAGAATTTATTATTATTATTATTATTATTATTATTATTATTGTTTTGCATCAGGATCTCATGGTTTTATTGGTTTGAATGAAGATCCCATTCATTCTTGATTCAGCTCAAGATTCCGGTTGTATTTAGTGTGTAATAACGTATTATAAAATGGAATTTTATGGCATATTCGAGAGTTCTATCTGCTTAACCACGACCGTTAGATATCAGCGCTTTCTTAGAGACCATCAGATCCAAGGACTCAACATTAAACCACAGACTGTTACCACAACCAGAGAACAGCAGATTTTTTTTGGTTGGGTCTTTGAATTCATCTACATTCAACACATCTAGATTCAGCTGACCTGTTAAACCGTTACGATCGTTTAAACTGTGAAATATAACCTTCGCATACCATACCATACCATACCATACCATAACAAATCTAAAACTGTAATGGTTTCCATGCTGAGCTGGTTGTAGGTTTAATAAAAATCCAACAGATAAACCCTTGTAATTAGCACTGTTAACAGCCCTAGTCAGTTCTGTCTTGAATGAATCTTCCTTTTGACCTCCATTCAATGGGTTATCAGCATTTTATGTTCTTATTGTCAGGTGGAAAGAACGTCAGTGGTGCTGCAGATAAGATGTGACTGGTGTGACCTGAAACTCTTCAGACAGGTCATCGGTTAAAGCTAGAACCCCCTGCCGCTAGCTCCGACCACGGCATTGTGTATCCAAAGCAATGAGACAGATGAGCGGAGATTTCCATGAATTTTAGAACAGGAACGAGGCATTAGCCGCAAATTTGTGACGTTAGCGTTTGTTTACCGGTTTGAGGGAGAAGATTAGTGTTTTTTTGTGAAGTGCTGAGTAGGTGGAAGATTCTGCTTCGATTCATGCCAGTGTTGTATGAATGAACAGGCAGAGACAGTGACAGACGGAGACAGGGTGGAGGGCCTTCTGAAAGAACGCGCCTTTCTGGCTTTCCAGGTAGGACTTTCAGCTGCCCATTTCTCTAAATTTATTCATTTACTCTACCAATCATTTGTATCCAGGAAACACACTCATTACACTACATATTAATGTCCATCCATGTAGACAGAACTCTCCCTGAAACCAGTTATGAGTACAAAGAAAGTTATTGAACTCCAGTGAAATATTCATTATACATTGGTACAAATAAATTGAATAAGTAAAAAAAAAAATGTGGACAAAATGCTTTTCCAGAGCATGGACGCTGTCTAGCAGGAGCAAGGACCTTCCCCCAATAATGCACACACACTTCCCATACTGCCTTGTGCACATGCACATTCTCACACACTCGCACACAACAAACTCAATTAGCCATGCGTGCGTTTACCTACCAAACACACTCGCCTCGGCATCTGTTTCTTTGTTTGACCATAAGGTAGAGAAACAGACGGCTGGGCAAGAAGGAAAGAAAGGTAAGGAAGGAATGAGTAAAGGGCCAAAAGTCTTCATTTTCCAAATGTCCATTATCCGAAAAACGAAAACAACTGGGTTCTGGAAAAAATAGTCAATGCACGTTATTACTAGGACTAGACGTGTTCACTAGCTTTCATCAGTTTAAGGGTATTTAAAAAAGAAAAAAAAAAACGAACATGAGGAGATAAGATGAACAGGATGGTTCTGCTTGGACTGCAATTACCACATACAGTTCTGCACTCAGGTCTCCTTTAGTGAACAGTGGACTAGTTCAACAAACAGACTTCATATAAAAACCATAATGAACTTTCTTTTACTTTCACACTATCCGTTGTGACCCAGATGAGGACGGGTTCCTCTCAAGGTTTCTTCTTCATATCATCTTAGGGAGTTTTTCCTCACCACCGTCACCACCGGCTCTCTCAATAGGGATAAATCCACACACTTAAAATCTCTATCCTGTGTTTATATGTTTCTGTAAAGCTGCTTTGAGACAATGCCCGTTGTTAAACAAGCTATACGAATAAAATTGAATTGAATTTGAATTGAAGATACACCCCAGATTTGAACATAAACTCTTTTATACCACAGTGCTGTTGAATACTTGAATCTGATTGGTCACGACTTACGCAATCTCAGGAAAGTGTCTTCACAACAGGAAAGTTCCAGGAAACTTGGACAATAATTGTAATTGTTGTAGAAAGGAGAGGAATAAAACACGTTGGGCCATACTGTTATATTAAAATAATCCATTTTGGCGGAGCAACGCTGGCTCAGTGGTTAAAGGCTCTGGGTTACTGATCAGAAGGTCATGAGTTCAAGCTACCACTATTGGGCCCTTGTTCAAGGCCCTTAACCCGCAACTTCTCAGTTGTATAAATGAGATAAATGTAAGTCGCTCTGGATAAGGCCGTCTGCTAAATGCCGTGCCACATGGCGCTGTAACAGTAACTCTGCAGGACATAATAGTACATGTCATAAAAAGGGTTCTTTAAGGGTAACTCGGATATTAAATGTTCTAAATAATTCTACTCTATGTACCCTTTCCCTGCTATTCTGGGAAATACTCTGGTGTAGGCTTCTATGTAGAACCTTTAAGGGTTCTCACAGACAAGCAACCGATTTTCTAAGCGTGTATATTCTCGATTACATTCGACAGCCTTGCTCAGCAGCTGTACGTCAGATGAATCCGTTTTATAATGCTGTGCAGCCTTGTGTACTGCCAAAGTAAGTGACCGATGTCCGTACGTAAACATTTGAACAGTTTATGGCTGGTTATGTCACACTGGCCGGGGTTAGTTTGGTTGCCAGGGGGTGCGAGGGTTCAAGGACTGCATGCTCAATAGTGGCTGTAAAGTTCTGCACAGGCCCATTTTCCCACAGCTGCAGCTCTCCGCTCCTATAGAGCGGCCTGGGAATACACTCAGCAGACAAACTTCCAACCGTCCATCACCATGGGAACCTGTCCGAGGACAGTGAGTGACCCCTATTAGACGGTAGACCTCACATTATCGTACACGTCAAGTCTTTAACCCTCTCTCTACAGACCAATGTATTCCCACATTGGCACATGGTTCATATGCACTGGTTTTATGCAAGTTGGCCATTTTTCTGAATGAAACATTTATATAAAGTACTTTCTCTTATCTCAAATCACTCAGACATCTGCTTGTGTGTGTGTGTGTGTGTGTGTGTGTGTGTGTGTGTGTGTGTGTGTGTGGTCTGTTCAGGGCCCCCCCGTGGTTTTGCTATACTGACACAGCCTATCCTGCTGAGGAAGGCAGACTGGCGGCTTCACACATCACCAGTAAAAAGAAACACCATGGACATTTAAATCTTCCGTTCTGGAAATTTAGGAATCCCAGTGGCCATTTTAAAATGCAGGTTTGTTGTTGTGGCACACACACACACACACACACACACACACACACACACACATATATATATATTTGGCACTGTGCAGGACTTTGAATTTGCAATTAAATTTCATTCGATAAATTAAGTCACCTCCAGCATTATTAGTACCTTTCATGAAAATGAACACATGCACTACATGGCCGATAGTATGTAGACATCCCACCCATATTCAAGCCCCAGGACTGCCAAGCTGCCACTGTTGAGCCCTTGAGCAAGGCCCTTAACTCTCTCTGCTCCAGGGGGCGCTGTATCATGTCTGACCCTGCACTCTGACCCAAACTTCCTGACATGCTGGGGTATGCGAAGAAAAGAATTTCACTGTGCTGTAATGTATACGTGATCAATAAAGACTCTTTATCATTATCATTATCAATATATGTGGGCCTTCCACACATTTAGAAGCACACAATTGTATAGGAAGCCTCCGTATTGTGTAACATTACACTTTCCCTTCACTGGAACTAAGACGCACACACATGTTCCAGCATGACGATGCCCCTGTGCACAAAGCGAGCTCCATGAAGACACGGCGTGTGAAGGTTGGAGTAGAAGAACTTGCGTGTCCTGCACAGAGCCCTGACCTCAACCCCATTGAACACCTCTGGGATGAACTGGAACGCTGATTGCCCGACATCACTCTTGAATGCTCTTGAAGCTGAATGGGAAAATCTCCACAACTACGCTCCAAAATCTAGCGGAAAGCCTTCCCTGAAGACTGGAGGTTGTTATAACAGCAAATGGGAACTAAATCTGGAACTAAATCAAGAAGCACATATGGGTGTGATGTCTAGGTTTTCACAAAGTGTTGGCTATATACTGTACTTTTTCTTTTTAGACTTATTGGCACTAGGGATGTAACTGATTACGAATACATACATTATTTGGAATGATCATCGCTCCTTTATTCGTCCTGAGTAACTTCCTGGTCAGAGTTGCAGTGGTTTAAATGACTTTAATAGCGACTTTATATTTTGGGAAAGAGAACCAAATAAATTTGCTAGAAAATATCGCTGACACGGAGAGAGAAAAATAATAACTTATATTCAAGTGACTATAAGAAATACAGTCCCATGGAGCATGAGTAAGGCTGAAGAACTGTCCTAAAGAGGAAACAGGAAACTGTCATAACGCCTTAGGGGGGTTCTTGGAGGTGGAGCAATTTATTTAAAACATATTTTTCCAGGATGTCAATAATGTTGCCATGTTTTTGAGAGAAAATAGGATTTATGATGATAATAATAATTACACGTCAGTGTGGAGAAGAAAACTCAGTTCGTTTTTTGAGTGAAAAATTTTGGCGAATGTATTTTTTGTTGTTGTTGTCGTCTTATTAGTATTCGTCATTTCAGACTTAGCTGTAGTTCGTATGTGTTCATACATGGGTGAGATTTGGGTGTGGTTTTCAAACCATTGCTTAACATGACACCTGTATCATCGTAATTTCTGTGTAAATACGTGTAAATCCCTGATTTTAATATAACACAGAGACAGACTGTGTGAGCGTGTGTGTGTGTGTGTGTGTGTGTGTATAAGGGTGTGTACTGTACAGTGAGCAGTAGTTCACAATGTAGTGTTACTCTACTCCTCCCTCAGACACCCATACACACCACAACTCAGTTATTTATCTAATTTACGTGGTCAGTGTTACAGGTAAATAAAACCCTGTTCAACAACAGCTATTGTAAACGTACCTGTATATAATTCTTATTGGTCTGAAGATTGAACTGATGTGTGTATGTGTGTGTGTGTGTGTGTGTGGGGTGGTGTACAGTGTGTGGGTGGGATGTGTGTTTAGCTGTAAGGGCTCAGTCCTCACACCCTCATGCCTGTCCGTGCACACTACCCACAATCCTCTGCCTCAGTCAACAGCCTGTAACATTCCAACGCTGAGGTTTGCCATAGGCGTGATGACGTCATGACTTTAAAACCGTCCTACCGGTGCAGACAACACAGCCACATTAAACACGTGTCATCTCCATGGCTGGTACACCAGAACGACTTTCACGACTTAAAATGATCGCATAAAGAACCGAAAATAAACTTGCGAGCTCACTCATCCGAGACCTATCTCCTGTCCTACTGCTGTGGTCTTTGCAGCCTGTCACCTCTGAGTGTCAAAGATCACTGCTCTGTTTAAACGCTTAGGGTGGCGCCTGTGGGTGTGTTTGTGAATGCATGTGTGTGTGTGTGTGTGTGTGTGTGCGTCTGTGTGTACATGTGAAAAGCCCTGTCTACTCAAGACAAGAGACCAATAGATTAATCATAAGAGTGAAATCTGACACAGAAATTGAGGAAGGTGACTAGCATAGCCATGTTAGAAGCAACACACGCATCCTAATCTGTGTGTGGGCTCTTGTCTTCCTGTGGCGTGGAGGTCACGGTTGTCAGAAAACCTGCACGTGCACATGGCCGTCAAGCACCATTTGGGTCAGACAGATGAAGCTCTTTCCATTTCCCTTCCATACACACCAACATATGCACTCACAAACCCACACGTCAACATAATGGCTGAGCTTAAATTACTGAGACATTTTGTTTGCTAAAAGGGGGGAAAAGAGCATTATATGGACATGAAATACACAGAATTTTAATATTCATGTTGTGGGTGGCCATAATATATAAAAACATACTGTATGTTAGTTTGATAGTCACTTAGTTAAACTTGTATTGTTGTTGTTGTTGTTGTGTATTTGCACTTTATGTAGTCTTACATACTGTTCCGTGTTGCACCACGGTCCTGGAGAAACGGCATTTAGTTCCAGTGTATACAAGAGGAATACACATCATTCAGTTTATTTATACATGATGCTGCTCCGTTATAAGAAATCTCATGTTAACTGATCATTTTTGGTGTACAACAAAGCTCAGGTTGTGTAGAAAGCGTCCAGGTAACCTGTTACATAAAATAATCGTGTCTATATACCATCCATCCATCCATCTTCTATACCGCTTTATCCTTTTCAGGGTCACGGGGAACCTGGAGTCTATCCCAGGGAATATCGGGTACAAGGCGGGGTACACTCCGGACAGGGTGCTAATCCATCGCAGGGCACAATCACATACACACTCACACACCCATTCATATACTACGGACACTTTGGACATGCCGATCAGCCTACCATGCATGTCTTTGGACTGGGGGAGTACCCGGAGGAAACCCCCACAGCACGGGGAGAACATGCAAACTCCGCACACACAGGGCCACGGTGGGAATCGAACCCCCGACACTGGAGGTGTGAGGAGAACGTGCTAACCACTAAGGCACCGTGCTAAGCTCCCATCTATGGATACCAATTCATTACATTTTTTCCCAGTCCAGCTAGAGTCTAAAGTATGATCCATAACAAACATATAACATCGAACGTTCATGTTTAATGACCAGCCAACCTGCAGTACAGCTACCGTCCTGTCTTAGCTCTATTTTACTTTTCCAAGGAATAAAGTAGATTGGAATGTATTTTGCTCTCCATGGTCCAGAACGTCCTATAAACTTTCTATGTTTAGCTCTTATCATCTAGAAGGTCAGCCCAGATATTTAATTTGATTTTGGAATTTATAAAACCTCTGTTGTATATGTCGTGTGTGGAGTTTATTGTTGCGCAAATCTTGTAACGTGATGTGGGAACATCGGTCGAACTATGGGGTGCATCTGGTCCTGTAAAATGACCTCATATGCCTTGGCCATTACACGGTGCTGTCAAGCAATCATCCGACCTAATGACATCCAGAACGTGGCTGTCTATACTGTAACATCATGGATCCACCGGCATGTTTAAGAGCTGGACACATACACATAAACAAGCCTAAATGAAAACGGTTGAAAGGCATGTTGTCAGACCATACACTCATTTTTTGCAACGACAAAAAAAAGAGCCAGTTATCTTTCTGCCGCATTAGCACCTACTTTATGTTAATACACCAAACGTGGATTCTTGACAGCCTGTCTATCATGTCTGGGAGGCCATTAAATCTAAGCAGAACAATATTGACGGATCTATGTGTAAAAATCTGTCTGAAAATGAACCCAAAGTATTTAAATCCAAAGGAAAAGCCATCCTGTATTAACTTACTGTATGTTTCTTCAGTTTTTACTTGTTTATTAACTTTTTATTCATTGCTACATTAAAAATATTATAACAATTCATGCGATTTTTAACATGGTCAGCATGTAGTACTTTTCTCCATTGCTTTCTCTGTTACTTTTCTCATAAAGGGTCCAGATTTTGTGTTTCTCCCTCCATGTTGTGTCTTTGTGTTAGCTCTAGGGGGCGCTGTCATAAATTCTAGCTTTGCGTTACTATACAGTTTTTGTTGAGTCTAGTCGCAGAGTTCTGTCGAGGGTGTATTAGGCTTCTTGATCTTTTGTTCTGTATCCCCCAACCCAACCTCCCCCACCCATTTACCCGTTTATTTTGTTATTGTTTGTGCATGATTAGCAGGTGTTGTCATAGATTTTGTAATTGTTTCACTTAACCCTTTGGCAGGTGTTGTAACTAGTTTCTGCTTCTTAAACATAAACGATTTGGCCTCTAGAGCTTCTTTAGTTTCCTTCATTGGAAATGTATATTACTGTGATTAAAGTGTTCCTGGATAAACCTCCGATAGCTGAAATGAACCTAACATGACTCACTCCATCATGTCATTGTAACTTAGATGAAAGAAAGGTAAAACACTGAGCTATTTCTATTATTTTGTTCACTCCCTTTAATGTATCCTTGCCCTTGCTGCCAAATTAGTAAACTAACATAGAATAAGACAAACATAATAGAAGATAACATGGGTTAGAAGAAAACAGAAATCCCATGAGGTGAGTCACTCTGGCCTTCTCACCTCAGACAGACTGCAAACAGCAGTTTCACGCTCGATATCTATGCGTGATAATATAAACACACTTCCTACACAGGGTTGCAGAGTACACATCAAACTCCAGATTAAGTGCTCTAGTTAGTGTCTGACATTTTGATGCGATGTAGGTAGAGTTTCGACTCCATAAAGTTTTACTGACCTCTTTATTATAGGTGTGTGCAGGTCTCTCTAACTAACACATTACAAGTCCTTAAATATCCAGCTATCCATCCATTTTCCATACCTACACAGGGTCACGGGGAACTCAGGGCACAAGGGACAGGGTGCCAACGCATCGCAGGGCACAATCACATACACATTCACACACTACGGACAATTTGGAAATGCCAGTCGGCCTATAACGCATGTCTTTGGACTAGAGGAGGAAATCGGAGTACCTGGAGGAAACCTGCAAAGCACAGGGAGAACATGCAAACTCCGTGTATACAGGCCTTCGAACCCCCAACCCCGGAGGTGCGAGGCAAACATGCTAACCACTAGCTCACCATGCCCCACCAAGTCCTTAAATATGCTAGGGTAAAATAAAGTATATTCTGTGTTTAGAGCAAAGACAATAATGGCAGTGTGTGACTTATGCATGGACAGAGAGAGAGAGAGAGAGAGAGAGAATTAATAATGAACAACTGGGCCTTTGATTATGCCTGGATAGCCATGCTCACGTCAATATGCGTGTGTATCTTTTCTCAGACGGTAGAGCGGGTCGTCCACTAATCGTAGGGTTGGCGGTTCGATTCCCGGCCCACGTGACTCCACATACCGAAGTGTCCTTGGGCAAGACACTGAACCCCAAGTTGCTCCCGATGGCAAGTTAGTGCCTTGCATGGCATCTCTGCTACCATTGGTGTGTGAGTGTGTGTGTGAATGGGTGAATGAGAACCAGTGTAAAGCGCTTTGTAGGTTGAAAAAAAAAGGTGCTGTATAAGTGCAGACAATTTACCGTTTACCATGAAGCACTGTCCGTGTGCTGATTGGCTCCCTCGACGTTGCGCAACAGCCATGCTTCTCCGCCCACGTAACCCTTTATAATCCCAACCAACTCACCGGCTACGACCTGAACGCACTACTACATTTCGCATCCTCCCCTCCACCATACACCACCATATAGATCTGCTCCCGTACCTTTTGAAGCAGCATGTTGTCTGTCCATGTCTATCAGAGCAAGTATTCGTACTCGCTCAGCAGCAGCAGCAGCAGCAGCATAGCAGATCTAGTCCGCCAAGACCAAATCTATTTGCACGCCGTTCCCATCTATAAAAGCTCACAATTTCACACCGAGAGTTGTCATGGCTAAAAAGTAATCATCAATGGGGTGGTGTGTGACGTGTGAGTTACTGCTACCAACCCGAAGTTGAATATTTTCGATAACAGCACATCCTGAAATGTTTTATTCCTCTTATACCACAGCAAACCATCCATACATCGTCTATACTGCTTTATCCTTTTCAGGGTCACGTGGAAACCTGGAGCCTATCCCAGGGAGCATCGGGCACGAGGCGGGGTACACCCTGGACAGGGTGCCAATCCATCGCAGGGCACAATCACATACACACTCACACACCCATTCATACACTACGGACACTTTGGACATGCCAATCAACCTACCATGCATGTCTTTGGACTGGGGGAGCAAACCGGAGTACCCGGAGGAAACCCCCGCAGCACGGGGAGAACATGCAAACTCCGCACACACAGGGCCACGGTGCGAATCGAACCCCCGACCCTGGAGGCGTGAGGCGAACGTGCCTACCACTAAGCCACCGTGCGCCCCACCACAGCAAACCATTCGTGTTTAATTTATTAATGAATCACACATCACAACTTTAACTATTTACATTTACATCTACTGCTGTGGAAAGTCTGCGAAATGAAAGTCAGTTCCTGTTATCACTTATAGCAGGTCATTCCCTCACCAGCCTCTCTTTCTTTCCCTCTCTCGAAGTTGAAAAGACAAAAAATGCAGGTTGACATGTTATTGAGAAACCGGGAGAACCGGAGTCCTCTGTCCTGACATCTCCCCAGTGGTAGAAACCTTACTGACAGTCACAAACTGCTGACACTGGAGACTCCTTCTATAAATGTTAAATAACAACAATTACAACACAAGTCTGTGGGAATTAGCTGTTATACAAAGGGTAATGTACTACAACAAGTCCATTAATATAAACCTGTTATTTAAACTGCAGTAGGCATTATTCTCAGAGCCATGCTGTTCAAAGAAATCAACACCCTTCGGAGCTGACAACAAAACAAATGAGACCAGAGGAACCGTTCTGTTTAAAAAAAAAAATCAAACAAGTATAGCAGATGTGCAAACGTTTTCTCTTGCTATCCTAAAGGCAAACGATATTACTACATATTACTACAGTACTATTACTACCGTTATAGTATATGCACTGTATATATATTTAAAATAGAAATTGTAGCATATTTTGTATTTTGTAGCTATTATACATTCAGATTTTTAAAAAAAAAAATCATGCTTATAAAACAAAATCTTAAACAAATATTACAACTACGCATGTATATGGCCCTCACATGCACTCATACTAAAATTTAGACCTGAAGAGGGTTGTGAATAGCACCGAGGTGAAGATACGTCCGGAATGTTCACTACGTTGACCTGGGACAAAGGCACACACAAAAGAAATCTTTGTTGTTGTTGTTGTTGTTGTTTTTTTTACGGATCTGTGACAGTATATTCAGTGGGAAGTGTTCTGTACTTACACAATAGTCATTGAGAACAATCTGTGACTGGAAGTTCTGAAATTATTCTCACGATTTTTAAGCTTTGCCAATTTCCATCCACTAGTTAGTCAGTCCTGTTCGTTAGGGCTAGCAGGTGCGTCCTCCAAGTCACATGAAACCAGCCGGCGCTGCATGTTCTCAAGCTGCTGCTCATACAACGTCACAGGGCAGCTGAACACACTTAGAGGAAAGTGCTAATTGCATACACGAGCTCACAGACACCCACGACTCATTAGTGTCAGCATGATTGACAGGGGAGAGAGTACTGCCATCCTTTCTCTCAGATTGGACACACAATTTTGCTTCACAGTGCCAATCACTAGATCTGTATTTGTTGAGTGCGCTGAATATTGCTGGTGTGGTATATACTGGGAAGTGGTGTGTGTGTTTTTTTTGTGTTTGTTTTTGTGGTTTTTGAAATATACAGTATCTCACAAAAGTGAGTACACCCCTCACATTTTTGTAAATATTTGATTATATCTTTTCATGTGACAACACTGAAGAAATGACACTTTGCCATTAATATCTAAACCGCTGGCAACAAAAGGGAGTACACCCCTAAGTGAAAATGACTAAATTGGGCCCAATTACCCAGTTTCCCTCCCTGGTGTCATATGACTTGTTGGTGTTACAAGGTCTCAGGTGTGAATGGGGAGCAGGTGTGTTAAATTTGGTGTCATCGCTCTCACACTACCTCATACTGGTCACTGGAAGTTCAACATGGCACCTCATGGCAAAGAACTCTCTGAGGATCTGAAAAAAAGAATTGTTGCTCTACATAAAGATGGCCTAGGCCATAAAGTTATAATAAAACATTTACAAAAATGTGAGGGGTGTACTCACTTTTGTGAGATACTGTATATCCTGGAAATACTGTTCTCCCCGTGCTGCGGGGGTTTCCTCCGGGTACTCCGGTTTCCTCCCCCAGTCCAAAGACATGCATGGTAGGATGATTGGCGTGTCCAAAGTGTCAGTAGTGTATGAATGTGTATGTGATTGTGCCCTGTGATGGATTGGCACCACGTCCAGGGTGTACCCCGCCTCGTACCCGATGCTCCCTGGGATAGGCTCCAGGTTCCCTACGACTCTGTAGGATAAGCAGTATAGAAGATGGATGGATGGATGGATGGGATCCTTCGAATAACACGTTCAAATAGCATGCTATTTTTACACTATGGGCATTTCTCGTACGGAAAACTAGCTGGCATGAAGACACATACCAGCTTGAACCATTTTCTTCCCCATCCCAACTATTTTAAGGTCTTCGCTTTTCTTACATTAAGATCGTTTTGTTAAAAAGCCAGCTTCCCTGATTTGTAGTGTATTTGTCCGGCTGCTGGTTGGAAAATTAATCTCATTGCTGCACAAACAAACAGCCGTATAATTTATATAACTCCTTAATCACACGTCTGTCAAAGTTTTGGACATTGAGCTTATTCTGGGAACAAGGCCCAGATGACGAGTTGTTCTTCATGTCAAAAGTAATTTCACATTAATCACAATTTTAACCAAACCAAACATCCTCATTTCCCATCACATGACAATGAAGCTGCAGTATGTTGTGTCTTCTTCTTTTGATGAGTGTTTACATGAAGGCATGCCAAAAACTATAAATATTTCTACATTTATGAATCATTTTCTGTTTTTGCATTGTCTACTAAAACACCACGTGTCCAACGCTTTAACATGGAAAGCAATGTTTTATCATTCCCCGGGTATGTGGGGGTTTTATGCAATGAGGCTCGCACGAGGTTACAATACTAATAAGCGTAATATAAATGAAGTACATATCACACGTGTACAGTTTTTCATCTTTGTGCAAACGCTTTAAAATGCGCAATTGAGGGTTGATTTGCTGAATAACACGAAGGTCACTAGCACGATATTTCCACACCAATAAAAAGGAACTATAGAAAACTATACTGTAATACAGATGACTACCAGTGCAGGAAGAAAATACGCCTGGGAATAATAACAATTTACACCCCCCCAGCTCTTAACGTCTCGTGTTGCCTTCTCGAGCATCAGTGAACGTTCGCACCTTGTGTAATAGTCGTGTACGAGTCCCTCAGTCGTCCTCGGTGTGAGAAGATGGGTCTCGACATCATATAGCCACACTGTTGGAAAGGAGTCACATATGCAGAAGATGCTGGAAAAGTAAAGAATGTGCAGGATTCCTGGAGGATTTTTCTGAAGAACAGCGGGCAGTTTAACTGCTCAGGACAAACAAGGGACTCGTGAACGACTCATTGTTATGAAAAACTTATTAACAAGTTATTATTGTGTCTTGTGGACTGTATGTAAATATCTGTTATGTGAAATAGCGTATTTGGGGCAGAACTACTGATGTAACATGCCTCGTCGTAGTAGGTTCGGAAGGGGAGGATAACACCTTTGACCCATATTACATTTTGTTCTATTTTATCACTATTCAATTACACGTGTATTTAAAAATAGTCCATCCATCCATTTTCTATACCGCTTATCCTTTTCAGGGTCACGGGGAACCTGGAGCCTATCCCAGGGAGCATGGGGCACAAGGCGGGGTACACCCTGGACAGGGTGCCAATCCATCGCAGGGCACAATCACATACACACTCACACACCCATTCATACACTACGGACACTTTGGACATGCCGATCAGCCTACCATGCATGTCTTTGGACTGGGGGAGGAAACCGGAGTACCCGGAGGAAACCCCTGCAGCACGGGGAGAACATGCAGACTCCGCACACACAGGGCCACAGTGGGAATCGAACCCCCAACCCTGGAGGTGTGAGGCGAACGTGCTAACCACAAAGCCACCGTGCGGCCTCATCAGTTAGTACTGTATGGAAATGATACCGTATAGTTATTAGTATACACGTGACAAGCGTCTCATCCAGCCAGCGCTGTAGATCATTTGGACGTTCCAAGGCTGCGATCAAAAACAGAACAAACCCCAGCGTGAAACCGTAGCTGTAATTCGTGTGAGATGTTTGCACACTTTTAAAATAGAACCATGACACTGGAGAAACAGTGTGAAACGGTACGCCACTGGACCGACAGGTGAAGAGTCAGCTGCAGTCTGAGGTAAAATTTCACACGTGTGCTTGTATGTGTGCATAACCCGTGTGTCTTTGGAGCACGTTGTCGAACGTGAGAAGCCAGACAGACTGCTAAGAAAAATACACAGCACATGCAGCCCGAAAAAAAGAAGAAGGCCTGTCTACATGTCAAATAGATGCGAATGTTTGCTTGTGTAAGCTAGTGTAAAGTGAAGTGTACTGTTAGAGCCTGGAGACTATACGCAAATCTTATTGTACCCCACTTACAAATACATTTCTCGTTCATAGCCCAATTCATAACCTGGCACCGACATTCAGTCGCACCTTTCTTTTTGCACCTCTAATACTTAAGGGATTAATGCGTTATCACAGTGGACTCATGTGAGTTAAATACTTATTATTATTATTATTATTATATCATATCGGAGTGTTGTTTAATTCTTGAATTTGATTGGTTAGAAGCATTTACATGAAATGTAACTGTACATTGATTTTTCTTTCTTTTTTTTTTTTCATTTAAAAAAAGTATGATTTGTCATTCTATAATAAAGGAAATATGTTTAGGACTGGTCAACTGCTGTGGTATAAGAGGAACAAAACACTCCGCGTGTGCTGTTGTCGGAAGATAATCAACGTCAGGATGGTCACAGTAACTCTGCTTTGCAACACTGAGAAACGATACCGTATCAGAAAGAGCGGATGAAATATATGTAAATGATATAAACCTTGTAGTTGGAAGTACAGTCAGAACCGTGCCGTTATCTAAGGAATAAAACATGAAGGGAGTGCTAACCACTAAGCCACCGTGCGCCTTGTATAATATCATATATCATGTCATTTTTCTATTCCTATTGTTTATATATATTTTTAGATACTTTATTTCAATTCTAGTCCTATTTAATGTGTATTCGTCCCTATCTGTTTTTTTGTGTAATTGAGCTGCTGTAACGAGGGAATGTCCCCAGTGTGGGATCAATAAAGGTTATCTTATCTTATCTTATAAATTATATAACATCATAAAAAATTACAACATGTACGTATAGATTAAAATATAAATAATGAGCAAGTATACTAGAATACCACTATACAATCCAGTATATAATGTAGTGTTTTAAGAACACAATAGTTTCTTCTGTTTAATTTCCTTTACGGACACATACGGTAAAGGTAGTGATATCGCTGCATGGGATGGACAGGGTATGACAGACAGGAGACTAAACTTACACAGTGGAACATTTCCCACACACACACACACACACACACACACACACACACACACACTCATCTTCTCGAGCAGAGTGTTTGTTGAGGTCTGTCTTTTAACCATGTATCTCCCTAATGGTCTTCCTGTGAACACATGTATATATGAATTTCCTCTGTTTGTATATGTATTTATATTAGTGTGGACTCACCCCTATGCGTATGTGTGTTTTCCATATGCGCTGTGAAAGGAAGCTTTGTCTCACTGATTTTCCCAGCAGGTGTGTATCTGTGTGAGTAAGAAAAAAGTATTTAAAAAAAAAAAAAAAGAGTGTGGAGGAGGGAGCATGGGAGAGACAGAAATAGAGAGGAATCTTTCATTAAATCTGCTTCCGAACATTTCAGACTACATTTTTCTTTTATCCAATTTCCCGTAGAAAGACGTCTGAGGTCGGGAGTGAAATTAGGTGTGAGGGGGTCTGCTACATGAACTCTAGATTACCATTCATGTAATATTCTCTGACCCAGGAACTGTCTGTAATGTTTATTTGAAGGAAAACATTTATTTGACGACTGGCACGCATCTTCGGTATAGTAGAGGCCACACACACACACACACACACACACACACTGAATGGATGCCTGAATTACTTTTCCCCAACTAGGCATGAAATCATATTAAATTTTTATGCCCTGACAATTTTAACAGGGTTTAAAATACACAAAACCACACAAACGCATTTTACTTCAGTGGTAAGATTGTAGTAAATCCCATTGGTCCAATATTTATTACATAACAATACCACAAAGACATTGTAAAAGAAATTGTTACACTCTTAAAATACACAGAGATGCCAGTTTACAAGTTACTAGATCATCATTTCTATTAAACAGGCAATTCAGTGTGTACATATATACATATAGTAGCCTATATACTGTACACCAACCCCGACGTTGATTATTTTCTAATAACAGCACATCCCAAAGTGTTCTATTTCTTTATAAGCCACAGCAATTTGCTGTTAATTAAAAATTTTTATTTATTAACAAATGAGAAATAATAATAATAAAAAAATTACATTCCAAATTTGCGATGCAATTTACGTGTTTTTTTTTTTCTGTGGAAAACTACTCGAATCGGCGAGATGGCGATCGTACGAAATAGTTTCGCGTGGTCTTTCGCGGTGATGTTTGTCGGTAAACGAGACCTTTTAGCTGTACTCGTGTTCGACGCACAGCTTTGGCTGGATGCGCGTCGTGACGATGTCGCGTGACGCGTCTCGGCCCGAATTTACAGAAAATCTGCGGTGATTGAAAAAAAAAAAACGCAAGCTCCTCCGAATACTACCGAGTTTGCTTGATTTTGCGTTCATTTCTGCGATCCCAAAATCCTGGCCGGACTCGCTAATGACCTAACGTATGTACGAGCAGTTAAACAATACCCAACTGTTTAAAGGTTTCCACACGGACTGCGTCAGAAATACAAGAGAAAGTTACAATTTTCCAGAAATACACATATTTATTTATGTTATTAATCTTATTAAAGTAATTATAAACAAAGCTTGAAATATAAAGCCACCATCTCTTACACGTTCGTTATCATATTTACTTTCTCTCACTCTCGTTCTCTTTCTCTCTCTCTTTTTTTTGGCACTAACATCTCTCAATTAGCAGTTACAGTATCTCACAAAAGTGAGTACACCCCTCACATTTTTGTAAATATTTGATTATATCTTTTCATGTGCCAACACTGAAGAAATGACACTTTGCTACAATGTAAAGTAGTGAGTGTACAGCTTGTGTAACAGTGTAAATTTGCTGTCCCTTCAAAATAACTCAACACACAGCCATTAATATCTAAACCGCTGCCAACAAAAGTGAGTACACCCCTAAGTGAAAATGTCCAAATTGGGCCCAAAGTGTCAATATTTTGTGTGGCCACCATTATTCTCCAGCACTGCCTTAACACTCTTAGGCATAGAGTTCACCAGAGCTTCACAGGTTGCCAATGGAGTCCTCTTCCACTCCTCCATGATGACATCACGGAGCTGGTGGATGTTAGAGACCTTGTGCTCCTCCACCTTCCGTTTGAGGATGCCCCACAGATGCTCAATAGGGTTTAGGTCTGGAGACATGCTTGGCCAGTCCATCACCTTCACCCTCCGCTTCTTTAGCAAGACAGTAGTCGTCTTGGAGGTGTGTTTGGGGTCGTTATCATGCTGGAATACTGCCCTGCGGCCCGGTCTCCAAAGGGAGGGGATCATGCTCTGCTTCAGTATGTAACAGTACATGGTGGCATTCATGGTTCACTCAATGAACTGTTGCTCCCCAGTGCCGGCAGCACTCATGCAGCCCCAGACCATGACACTCCCACCACCATGCTTGACTGTAGGCAAGACACACTTGTCTTTGTACTCCTCACCTGGTTGCCTCCACACACGCTTGACACCATCTGAAAAAAAATAAGTTTATCTTGGTCTCATCAGACCACAGGACATGGTTCCAGTAATCCATGTCCTTAGTCTGCTTGTCTTCAGCAAACTGTTTGCGGGCTTTCTTGTGCATCATCTTTAGAAGAGGCTTCCTTCTGGGACAACAGCCATGCAGACCAGTTTGGTGTGCGGCGTATGGTCTGAGCACTGACAGGCTGACCCCCCACCCCTTCAACCTCTGCAGCAATGCTGGCAGCACTCATACGTCTATTTCCCAAAGACAACCTCTGGATATGATGCTGAGCACGTGCACTCAACTTCTTTGGTCAACCATGGCGAGGCCTGTTCTGAGTGGAACCGGTCCTGTTAAACCGCTGTATGGTCTTGGCCACCGTGCTGCAGCTCAGTGTCAGGGTCTTGGCAATCTTCTTATAGCCTAGGCCATCTTTATGTAGAGCAACAATTCTTTTTTCAGATCCTCAGAGAGTTCTTTGCCATGAGGTGCCATGTTGAACTTCCAGTGACCAGTATGAGGGAGTGTGAGAGCAATGACACCAAATTTAACACACCTGCTTCCCATTCACACCTGAGACCTTGTAACACTAACAAGTCACATGACACCGGGGAGGGGAAATGGCTAATTGGGCCCAATTTGGACATTTTCACTTAGGGGTGTACTCCCTTTTGTTGCCAGCGGTTTAGATATTAATGGCTGTGTGTTGAGTTATATTGAGGGGGCAGCAAATTTACACTGTTACACAAGCTGTACACTCACTACTTTACACTGTAGCAAAGTGTCATTTCTTCAGTGTTGTCACATGAAAAGATATAATCAAATATTTACAAAAATGTGAGGGGTGTACTCACTTTTGTGAGATACTATATATATTCCTAGACATGACTCTCATAAGAGTCATAGTGTCCACTCTGGCAACCTAGCGCCCAACAAAGCACATCAGAGGCTATACAATGAGACATCCAGTGCTCTCTGTTGCACCAGTCCGTAGCATATGAATAGGTTTACAAGTTGAGTAACTTGATTCAATTTCATTTTATTTGTATAACACGTAACTTATAACAGACATTGTCGCGAAGAAGCTTTACAGAGACGCAGATGTAGATTTAAATCCCTAATGAGCAAGTCAGAGGCGAAGAAAGGAGGGGAAAAAAACCTCCCTGAGACAATGTGAGGAAGAAAATTTGAGAGGAACCAGACTTAAAAGGAAACCAATTCTCTTCTGTGTGACACAGGATAGTGGGATTAGAAATCATTACAGCATATATAGAAGAGGATAGGAACTCAGTACTAGGTGTGTGGGAAGGAAGTTCAGTAGAAGTATATTGTGAATAGAGTCCTGAAGAGTCCTGGGACCTGCAGCAGTTCCTTGATAGAAATCTACAGCATTCTGGGTAAGTATCCACATGGGATCATCCACAGCAGATGAAAGTGAGTCAGAAGTGCAGAAAGCTCCAAGCAGAAGTAAAGAATCAGGTGGATCAGGCAGGGCTGGAGGACAAGTGTCCAGTCGCATGCCATTCGACGGGGCTGTAATGAGTATATATGCAAAAGCTTATTTTTTAATTGACAGCCACTTACAGCATTGCAGTCAGTAGTCGAGAAGCTTCACTCAAAGTTTTCTGACTGTAGTTACTGTTTCTTTCCACTCTGAGGTGCTCCTGTGGGGATCAATGCATTAAGTCAGAGAACCACAAGAGGGGGTCAGAGACTGCAGTGTCACTACGTACAAGGGTTAGTGTGCTTTGCTTCTCTTTCACCCTCTCTCTCTCTCTCTCTCCCTCCCTTTCTCCATCCCTCTCACACTCACACTCACACACACACACACACACTGTGTTTGTGTGGACACTTGAGCAGAACTGATAAGATAGCACTTGTGGCCGAAGGACTCTGAATCACTCCAGAAGCATGCCAAGGACGGAGAACGAGCGAGCTTGCTTTTCAGGGGAAGAGACAGTAATTGGCTGCGGCAGGGATGTTTGATAAAGAATAGTCCTCTAAGCCTGCGCAGCATTTTTTCTCCCACGTAAATATCAGGCTGACATTTTGTCCTCTAGGCCTGCACACTCAGGATGATTTTCCACCAGCCAGCTCTCTGTTAAAGTACATTTGTGCCAAAATGAAAGACAACTGATACGTCCAGATGATGCCTCTGTTACAGAATGGTGTGTTTGTGTTTATGTCTGATTTATGACAATAAGGTGATCTCAGTTTTAATATAACAGGATGCAGAAGAACTGGAGCCTACTTTCTCTGGACAATAATGTCTGTACATAAACAAGCACGGAGCGCGACTGAGTAGGAAAAGACTCATTGTTCATCTCACAGCTGGGATTTCCTCTCTGAAACCAATTCCCACTTGGTCAGGTTGTCATGATTCAGGATTAGATTTGGTTGATTTAAAGAAATAATCATTGTCTCATGTTCAGGTTCATCTATCTGATCATATATATATATATATATATATATATATATATATATATATATATATATATATATATATATATATATATATATAATTATAGTCCCATCCACCCATCCAAAACTATTGGAATGGCAAAGCCAGTTCATTTGTTCTCGCTGTATACTGAAGACGTTTGGGTTTGAGATCAAAAGATGAATATGATTAGAGAGTGTAGAATTTCAGCTTTCATTTCCTGGTATTTATATGTATGTCGACGTGTTAAACGACACAGAACATGGCACATTTTGTATCAGACCACCTTATTAGTAGGTGAGCAAAAATATTGGAACACATGACTGATAGGCGTTTCTTGTTACCCAGGTGTGTCCTGTTAGATGGATCGTTTAAACAATAAATAGCTCTGAACATCTACTCTTGGTTTTAAGCTTCAGTTTCACCTGTGAAGAGTGCATTTGTTGTTAAAAAGGATAAACCAACATGAAGATCAGAGAGCTGTCTATGGGAGTGAAGCAAGCCGTTTTGAAGCTGAGAAAAGAGGGAAAGTCGATCAGGGGCATTGCAGAAACATCGGGCGTAGCCAGTATAACAATTTGGAATGTCCTGAAAAAGAAAGAAACCGCTGGTGTACTGAACGACAGACACCGAACGGGTCGGCCGAGGAAAACAACAACAGATGATGACAGGAATATTGTGAGAGCTGTGAAGAAAAACCCGAAAACAACAGTCAGTGACATCACCGACAACCTCCAGAGGGCAGGGGTGAAGGTATCACAATCCACCTTTCGAAGAAGACTTATAGTAGAAATATAGAGGCTGTACCAGAAGATGCAAGCCACTCATCAGCAGTAAGAATCTGAAAAACAGACCGAAACTCACAAAGAAATACAGAGATTTATGGAACCAGGATTAACCTCCACCAAAGTGTGGAGAAAGAAAGGATCTGCTCATGATCCAAAACACAGAAGCTCGTCTGTGGAACATGGTGGAGGTAGCATGGCTTGGGCTTGCATGGCTGCTTCTGGAACATTCTCACTAATCTTTATTGATGATGGAACTCATGATGGTCTGTTCTCATTCTGTCTGACAATTTACAGAGAAATGCATCCGAATTAATCAGGAGGAACTTCATCATGCAGCAAGACACCGAGCCAAAACACAGTTCAACCTCAACAAAGGACTTCATCAGGGCGGAGAAAAGTGAAAGTTTTAGACTGGCCAAGTTAATCACCAGTCCTTAACCCAACTGAGCAGCATTTCACCTCCTGAAGAGGACACTGAATTGAGAAACCCCCCGAAACAAACAACTACTGAAAGAAGCTGCAGTAAAAACCTGGGAAAGCAACATAAAAGAAGAAAGCAACAGTTTGGTGATGTCACAGGCTCACAGGCTCGATGCAGTCATTACAAGCGAGGGATATGCAGTTAAATATTAAGTGTTATTTATTTTAATTTACTTCAAGACTTATCTGTTCCTATACTTTTGCTCACCTAAAAATTGTGTGGTCTGATACAAAAGGTTCTATGTTTTATGTTGTTTAACACAGATAGATGTAAAACCAGGAAATAAAAACTGAAATCCTAAACTCTCCTGTCATCTCCATCTTTTGATCTCAAACCCAAATGTCTTTGGTCTAGAACACAAACTATTGAATCGGCCTCGCCGTTCCGGTAGTGCTTCGGGGGTTTCCTCCCCAGTCTAAAGACATGCGTTGCAGGTTGATCAGCATTTCCAAATTGTCCGTGGTGTGTGAATATGTGTGTGATTGTGTCCTGTGATGGGCTGACCCCCCGTCCAGGGTGTCCCCAGCGTCGTGCCCTGAGTTCTCTGGATAGACCAATGATTTGTTGGTAAGACCATAAACAATTTAATATTTTGCCATATTGGGCTTTTGCCCAGAAGTGTAAATATCTGCCTACCTACCTACCTACCTGTCCATCCATCTATGTGTCCATCCATCCACTTGTCCATCCATCTATCTGTCCATCCATCTATCTGTCCATCCATCTACCTGTCCATCCATCTACCCATCCATCTGATTCACTCCAAATAAAGGACAACTGTTTATGTAGGATTTTCTTGAGATCTTCTTGGTTTTATCTGACTGCTGAAGCCATGGTCCACAAAGATCTTACAAACCATGTATAGGATCTGAGTGTTGAAACGTGTAATTTAGAAGGATGTTGCAAAAGAATTTCCAAAACATTAGCTGTATCAGGAAACACTGGGAAGACCATCATCAACAAGGGGAAAAACTAGGCACCACAGTGACATTACCAAGAGCAGGACATCCCTCCTATATTGATGAAAGGACAAAAAGAAAACTTATTAGGGAGGCCACCAAATTTAGCCAAAACCAGGTGCCAAAATGTGTTATGGTCTGATGAGACCAAGGTAGGTACCCAATGTTTTGGGCATCGTTCTAAAAGTCATCTTTGGCCAAAAAAAACAAAAAAAAACAAACAAACAAACAAAAAAAAAACACACAAAAACAAATAAACAAGATAGCTTATCACCCAAAGAACACCATACCCATGGTTAATCTCTCTCTATCTATCTATCTATCTATCTATCTAGCCATCCATCCTCCCACCCATCCATCCATCCATCCATCTATCCACCCACCCATCCATCCATCCATCCATCTATCCACCCACCCATCCATCTATCCACCCACCCATCCATCCATCCATCTATCTATTTGTCAATCAATCAATCTATTTATCCATCTATCCACCCGCCCATCCATCCATCTATCTATCTATCTATCTATCTATCTATCTATGGTCCTGCAGTGGGTGTACAGTGGTGCTTGAAAGTTTGTGAAGTTTACAGTGATGTTTGTTGGTAAATGAGACCTTTTAGCTGTACTCATGTTGGATGCACGTGAATCGACGGGGGCTTGTGATGACGTCACATGACACGTCTTGGCCCAAGTCTGCAGAAAATCTGCAATCATTTTTTAAAAAATTGCAAGAATATTGCGGCGTTTCCCTGATTTTGCATTCATTTCTGTGAAATCGCTAAATTCCGGAGGGAATGTCTTCCACCTGGGCAAAGCGTTTTTTTGGGTTTTTTTTTTTTAGAAAAATTGCAAGAGGACTAACATGGTGGAACATGTTTGGGACTCTTAGTTCCAGTGAAGGGAATCTGTAATCCTTCAGCATATGAAGACATTGACTGCGTTCGAAATCACGCACTGTGACAGTACTTACTGCATTCCATTCAGTACCTACTGCATTCCATTCAGTACCTTATGCATTTCATTCAGTACTTACTGCATTCCATTCAGTACCTACTGCATTCCATTCAGTACCTTATGCATTTCATTCAGTACTTACTGCATTCCATTCAGTACCTTATGCATTTCATTCAGTACTTACTGCATTCCATTCAGTACCTACTGCATTCAATTCAGTACCTTATGCATTTGATTCAGTACCTACTAAATTCAATTCAGTACCTACTGCATTCTATTCAGTACCTGCTGCATTCCATTCAGTACCTTCTGCATTCCATTTAGTACCTACTGCATTCGATTCAGTTCAGTACCTACTGCATTCGATTCAGTAACTTCTGCATTCCATTCAGTACCTTCTGCATTCCATTCAGTACCTACTGCATTCCATTCAGTTCAGTACCTACTGCATTCGATTCAGTTCAGTACCTTATGCATTCTATTCAGTACCTACTGCATTCTATTCAGTACCTTCTGCATTTGATTCAGTACCTACTGCATTCCATTCAGTACCTTATGTATTTCATTCAGTACTTACTGCATTCCATTCAGTACCTACTGCATTCCATTCAGTACCTTATGCATTCCATTCAGTACCTACTGCATTCCATTCAGTACCTACTGCATTCTATTCAGTACCTTATGCATTTGATCCAGTACCTACTAAATTCAATTCAGTACCTACTGCATTCTATTCAGTACCTTCTGCATTCCATTCAGTACCTTCTGCATTCTATTCAGTGCCTTCTGCATTCCATTCAGTAACTTCTGCATTCCATTCAGTACCTTCTGCATTCCATTCAGTGACTTCTGCATTCCATTCAGTACCTTCTGCATTCCATTCAGTAACTTCTGCATTCCATTCAGTACCTTCTGCATTTGATTCAGTACCTACTGCATTCGATTCAGTACCTTCTGCATTCCATTCAGTTCAGTACCTACTGCATTCGATTCAGTTCAGTACCTACTGCATTCGATTCAGTTCAGTACCTTATGCATTCTATTCAGTACCTACTGCATTCCATTCAGTACCTTATGCATTTCATTCAGTACTTACTGCATTCCATTCAGTACCTACTGCATTCAATTCAGTACCTTATGCATTTCATTCAGTACTTACTGCATTCCATTCAGTACCTACTGCATTCAATTCAGTACCTTATGCATTTTATTCAGTACCTACTAAATTCAATTCAGTACCTACTGCATTCTATTCAGTACCTACTGCATTCTATTCAGTACCTACTGCATTCCATTCAGTACCTTCTGCATTCCATTTAGTACCTACTGCATTCGATTCAGTTCAGTACCTACTGCATTCGATTCAGTAACTTCTGCATTCCATTCAGTACCTTCTGCATTCCATTCAGTACCTTCTGCATTCGATTCAGTACCTTATGCATTCCATTCAGTACCTTCTGCATTCCATTCAGTTCAGTACCTACTGCATTCGATTCAGTTCAGTACCTTATGCATTCTATTCAGTACCTACTGCATTCCATTCAGTACCTTCTGCATTTGATTCAGTACCTACTGCATTCCATTCAGTACCTTATGTATTTCATTCAGTACTTACTGCATTCCATTCAGTACCTACTGCATTCCATTCAGTACCTTATGCATTCCATTCAGTACCTACTGCATTCTATTCAGTACCTTATGCATTTGATCCAGTACCTACTAAATTCAATTCAGTACCTACTGCATTCTATTCAGTACCTACTGCGTTCCATTCAGTACCTTCTGCATTCCATTCAGTACCTACTGCATTCGATTCAGTTCAGTACCTTATGCATTCTATTCAGTACCTACTGCATTCGATTCAGTGCCTTCTGCATTCCATTCAATACCTTCTGCATTCTATTCAGTGCCTTCTGCATTCCATTCAGTGCCTTCTGCATTCTATTCAGTTCAGTACCTACTGCATTCGATTCAGTAACTTCTGCATTCCATTCAGTACCTTCTGCATTCCATTCAGTAACTTCTGCATTCCATTCAGTACCTTCTGCATTCGATTCAGTACCTACTGCATTCTATTCAGTACCTTCTGCATTCCATTCAGTTCAGTACCTACTGCATTCAATTCAGTTCAGTACCTACTGCATTCGATTCAGTTCAGTACCTTATGCATTCTATTCAGTACCTACTGCATTCCATTCAGTACCTTCTGCATTTGATTCAGTACCTACTGCATTCCATTCAGTACCTTCTGCATTCCATTCAGTACCTTCTGCATTCCATTCAGTTCAGTACCTACTGCATTCGATTCAGTTCAGTACCTTATGCATTCTATTGCATTCTATTCAGTACCTACTGCATTCCATTCAGTGCCTTCTGCATTATATTCAGTTCAGTACCTATTGCATTCGATTCAGTACCTATTGCATTCGATTCAGTAGCTACTGCATTCCATTCAGTACCTTCTGCATTCCATTCAGTTCATTACCTATTGCATTCTATTCAGTACCTACTGCATTCCATTCAGTACCTTCTGCATTCGATTCAGTTCAGTACCTACTGCATTCGATTCAGTACCTTCTGCATTCGATTCAGTTCAGTACCTACTGCATTCGATTCAGTACCTTCTGCATTCGATTCAGTTCAGTACCTACTGCATTCGATTCAGTACCTACTGCCCGGCTGTACTGATCAGTACAAGTGTGTAGCATGAACACAGTGTACATCCGCCATGTGACCTACGGCTTAAAACGATCCGACGTGCCGCCTTCCGCACATTTTTGATTCCGACAGCTCTTCCGCACCAACCCCGTTGCATTATGGGATAGAGCAGTGTCCATACTGCAGAATCTCAGCGGAAGCAGAAGGTCATCCGGGTATTTCTCGCCTACTCTTTAATAAATACTGAGAATTCGGACTCCTGCTTTAGGCCTGCTGGATAGTAGGGATATTAAAATGCAGCCAAAATGTACAATTGTGTACTTTCGACTTTGGGGAAGGTCGACATATGGGAGTGATGCTCAGGTGTGTGTACCTTTGGCCAGGTAGTGTAGACTGTATGGACTTCCAGAGAGTGGACCGGTTCCTGCCACCAGTGGCCGCTGTGGCGTGCACCAGGCCGGGAGGAGCGGAAGCAGAGGAAGTGGTATAGCGGATCAGATCAGGGGGATGTGTGTGTGTGTGTATGTGTGTGTGTATCCGACCTGAAGAGGCGCTGCGAGAGATCACAGGCGAATACAGATACATAGGACAGAGAGCAGGACCGGGCGCTTCAGCGGAGTTTAGTAGATGATCCGCGGCGTGTGAAGGCCATTATGCATTCGCAGCGTGATCTGGGATGGAGGTGCCGCTAATGGTGGGGAGGGGAGCCGGAGGAACCGCGAGCTTCGCCCTCATCATCGTCGTCGTCCTCCTCTTCTCGAGCAGGGGCTCCCGGGCTCAGAAAGGTAATCAGAGACAGTTATCAGACAGGCTTTTTTATATTTGAGTTTTACTGTAACTTTTCAGGAGAGGAACCGGAACCAGAACCCGGTATTTGGACGGGTCGATGGTTCCGACTGTGTGCTGGGTTTCACACCGAGACTGCTGATCCAGAGACCTGCTGAATACCTTACATGGGCCGATCTCTCTCTCTCTCTCTCTCTCTCTCTCTCTCTCTCTCTCTCTCTCTCTCCACACACACACACACACACACACACACACACACTCGCAACCCAAATATGTAGCTGTATCAGAAGTTTTTGCCCCAGAGCTCGTGGTTGTTTTTGGGGGGGGGTTTCAGGTGGTCACCAATAGGTGGGTTGCACCATCTGAGCTCAGCTGTAGTGGGGGGAGGGGCTGAGGGGCAATCACAGTAAACACTGCAACTGTAACAGGTTCTGTAACAAAACACACAGATGTTTGTGTGATGTGAGCATGCTGACCGAGGTCGCCCTCTTCAGAGGTCTCTGTGGGTGTTTCGGTGAATCATGGCATTCACATGATCCCAAAAACCCAACGGAAATACTTTCAGGATAATATAATAGCTGACCGAAGCTTTAATAGTCTCTCTGTGTGCTGTATATTCTTCCTTATACATTCATATTCATATCCGTGTGACTGTAGGATATATTTACGTTACAGTCCTGTGGGAAACGGTGATATAATATCATCGTTGGTATAAATTAAGACGTCAGGGTTATATGTAAAGTCGTTACGGTTAAAAACGACCGGCTCTGTGACTCGGAAACTAGGAGGCGTTTTGGTATTACACATTTATATATATATATAATATCTAGTGTTCGGTTGTAACTCTTTTTCCGTGTGAAAGTATTTATTCTCGTAGACGTTAAGTATTATTATATCACTATCACAGGGTTTTGTTTTTAGTTTTTGTAAATGTGACGCTACCTCGGTGTCGTATTGTGTATTACAGAAACAAAAACAACAACGAAACGTGTGTGAGACGTATTCTTTCTGCGTCAACAAACTAGTTTACACTTACAGCGTTCGGGAATTCTCGTACCCGGGACGACTCGGGCCGAATTCAGAACCCCAAATAGTGCACTGTGTGGTGGATCGGGTGTAGACGTACAGCATGTCCTGAGTAGGGTTTACTCATGTGACATATTTTGTGCATAAAAACAGCAACGTGTGTGTGTGTGTGTGTGTGTGTGTGTGTGTGTGTGTGTGTGTGTGTCAGAGAGAGTTAGTTTTTGATGTTTTTACAGTCCTTTATTTTACAGAGGTCACATTATACACAATAAAATCAGAGTGACTCAATTAATAAGTATTTAAAGTACGTACGTGGGAGAGAGAGAGAGAGACACTGCAAGAGAAAGAGAGAGACAGCGAGAGAAAGAGAGAGAGAGACACAGTGAGAGAGAGAGGGCGTGAGACAGCGAGAGAAAGAGAGAGAAAGAGAGAGGGAGAGCGCGAGACAGCGAGAGGGAGAGAGAGAGAGAGAGAGAGAGCAAGCAACAAGAAGAGAGGGAGCGAGAAATACACAGCGAGAGAGGGAGCGAGACAGAGAGTGAGAGAGAGAGAGAGAGAGAGCGAGACAGAGAGAGAGAGATAGACAGAGAGAGAGAGAGAGAGAGAGCAACAAGAAGAGAGGGAGCGAGAAATACACAGTGAGAGAGGGAGTGAGACAGAGAGAGAGAGAGACCGAGACAGAGAGAGAGAGAGATAGACAGAGAGAGAGAGAGCAACAAGAAGAGAGGGAGCGAGAAATACACAGTGAGAGAGGGAGTGAGACAGAGAGAGAGAGAGACCGAGACAGAGAGAGAGAGAGAGATAGACAGAGAGAGAGAGAGAGAGAGAGAGAGAGAGCAACAAGAAGAGAGGGAGCGAGAAATACACAGCGAGAGAGGGAGCGAGACAGAGAGAGAGGGAGAGAGAGACCGAGAGAGAGAGAGAGAGCGAGACAGAGAGAGGGGGGTGTATAGTGTGTGTTGTAATATGTAGAGAGGTTGGAGGGGAGGTGAGGATGTTTTTGGAGGTCTGGAGGTTGTCCAGTGCGGGTTACGCAACAGCGAGAGAAGATTCTTTCGGTGTGTAAATGTGTGACAGGCTGTGCAATCAGCTGCAGCCGTGTGTGTGTGTGTCTGTGTGTGTGTCTGTGTGTGCGTCTGTGTGTGCGTCTGTGTGTGCGTCTGTGTGTGCGTCTGTGTGTGCGTCTGTGTGTGCGTCTGTGTGTGCGTCTGTGTGTGCGTCTGTGTGTGTGTAGATAAAACAGAAACTATAGCACATAACACGTCCTCCTGTCTCACTGGACGTCCCACATGGATCTGAGTGCTGCAGTGCAGACGAGACGTCTAGCAGTAGAAGGACATTACCTGTTAATACGAGACTCTGTCGAGCTTAACGCCTCGTGATACGATAAACTGCTGCTGTAATCCGTTTAATCTGCACCTCCGCTGGTCATTTACTGCCTTCGTATTGCAGTTACTCCACTCCCTTCTCTTCGGTTGTGTTTCTGGAGTTTCAGAAGTCAGGGGGAAGTGATGACCGTTCCGTTCCTCCAGACGTTCCACCAGCACTTTATTTAAAGGCTGTCTCTATAAAAGCGTAATAACAGTAGAACACACTAGTTGATTGATCTCATGTTGTCTCTGATGTGAATGTAAAGACCTACACATTAAAATTTACTGCAGTCGATTCGGCACCTACTGCTCGGCAACAGGTACGGTTTAACCACAAGAAACAAGGAACAGCGTTTAATACCTAGCACTTACGCTTAAAAAAGAGCTGACACGTTGCCTTCAGCCTTTTTTTATTCTGACAGCTCTTCCACGCCGGTCCTGTTGCATTATGGGATAGCGCAGTGTCCATACTGCAGAGTCTCGGCAGAAGCAGACGGTCATGGATTTACCACGGACGTTCTTTTCGAGACGTCTAGGGGCAGTTGCTGCCGATGTCAGTAACCGTTTGTGTAAAATACGATTTTATAATCGTAAACACTTTCTCAAACTCTCAAACAAGTGCATTTGTTAATCTCTAAATCTGCATCACGTGTCAGTCCGTCCGGGATTTCACGATTTTGAACAAAATCAAGCAAACTCGGGAATATTCGGAGGAGCTCGCCATTTTTCAAAAACCACGACATGTCATGTGAGACGTTCACAAAGTCCTCTTCCATTCGCCGGTCTCGAACGTGAGGACAGCGGAGAGGTCTCGTTTACCCACAAACATCACTGCGAAAGACCGTGCGAAACCATTTCTTTCACACACATTTTCCACAAAGTAAAAAGCACAAAAAACTCTGAAACGCAAAGAAAGATCGAGCGTTGTTGGCCGCAACAGTCACACGCACACACACACACACACACACACACACACACACACACACACACACAAAAACGCCACAAAATACTGTATGGACTGATACGAGTACAAGTATACTACTGCTTTCTGAGTTTATATTGTTTATATAATATGTGATATATATATATCTTAAACAAGCATCACGTTCATACATGTGGTGTTCCTATAGAAAATCTAAAGAAAAGGTTGTTTATCTAAAGAAAAAGGTTGTTTATCTAAAGAAAAAGGTTGTTTATCTAAAGGAAAAGGTTGTTTATCTAAAGAAAAGGGTTGTTTATTTAAAGAAAAAGGTTGTTTATCTAAAGAAAAAGGTTGTTTATCTAAAGAGAAGGTTGTTTATCTAAAGAAAACGTTGTTTATCTAAAGAAAAGGGTTGTTTATTTAAAGAAAAAGGTTATTTATCTAAAGGAAAAGGTTATTTATCTAAAGAAAAAGGTTGTTTATTTAAAGGAAAAGGTTGTTTATCTAAAGAAAAAAGTTGTTTATCTAATGAAAAGGCTGTTTATCTAAAGAAAAAGATTGTGTATCTAAAGGAAAAGGTTGTTTATCTACAGAAAAAGGTTGTTTATCTAAAGGAAAAGGTTATTTATCTAAAGAATGGGTTGTTTATCTAAAGAAAAATGTTATTTATCTAAAGGAAAAGGTTGTTTTATCTAAAGAAAAAGGTTGTTTATTTAAAGAAAAAGGTTGTTTATTTAAAGAAAAGGCTGTTTATCTACAGAAAAGGCTGTTTATTTAAAGAAAAAGGTTGTTTATCTAAAGAAAGGGTTGTTTATCTACAGAAAAAGGTTGTTTATCTAAAGAGGAGGCTGTTTATCTAAAGAAAAAGGTTGTTTATCTAAAGAAAAAGGTTGTTTATCTAAAGAAAATGTTGTTTATCTAAAGAAAAAGGTTGTTTATCTAAAGAAAAATGTTGTTTATCTAAAGAAAAGGTTGTTTATCTAAAGAAAAAGGTTGTTTATCTAAAGAAAGAGTTGTTTATCTAAAGAAAGAGTTGTTTATGTACAGAAAAAGGTTGTTTATCTAAAGCAAAAGGTTGTTTATCTAAAGAAAAGGTTGTTTATCTAAAGAATGGGTTGTTTATCTAAAGAAAGAAAAAGGTTTAAAAAACTGCTTTATTTGCGCGTGTTATTTTCTTCACGCTGTGGATAGATATGCGCAGCGTACGCACTCGTCAAAAGCGTTTAAAACCCTCGGCCTCGATTTACCTCCGTCAACAGAGCCATTTTCTCACGTTAGATGCGTTCACGTTTAAACGTTACGCGCTCCAGTTGCTCCTTAATATTTATCGGTGACACGGGTTGTACGCTCTACTTGTTCCCGAACGCCGCCGCCGCCTGCAGCACGCCACGTGTCGAGCGAGGACGCAATCTTGCCGTCGGTAGGACTATTTTTACTGAAAGGACTAATTAGCCTTCACGGATGACGGGCGGTGATGGAGAGACACACGGAGATGTGGAAACGCCGTGGCTCATGGGCAGGATATTAACCGAAGACTCGAAGGCACGAGCGTGACATGCTAGCTCAGAGACGTGATCCGGAGAGGATTGTGGAGTCGTTCCCCTCTCTCTCTCTCTCTCTCTGGGAAGAGAAATTCATACTGAAAGTCATATTGGAAGTCCTTGATGAACGCCTGTAAATAAAGGCTTTCTAATATTTCTTTACAGATATACAGAGAATGATTGAAATGCACGTTGCGCAACAGTGACAAAACTAAATAGTGTGGATTTGGTCTGTGTGATCTCATTAGTGTGTGTGTGTGTGTGTGTGTGTGTGTGTTGCAGGCGATGGCTGTGGGCACACGGTGCTCGGCGCAGGAAGCGGCAGCCTGGCGTCTCTGGGCTATCCTCTCTTTTACCCCGGACACTCCGTGTGCGAGTGGGAGATTAGCGGGAGCACCGGACACACGCTCCTCCTGCGCGTGGCAGACCTCGACATCGATACACACAACTGCCAGGTGTCCTACCTCCGGCTGTTCGATGGTATCGGAGCGGGCAGGACAGAGATAGGTGAGAGGAGGCTATGTGGCGTTCACCGATATTCCTGACATCAGACCGATGAGATCGGTCGTAGAAGAGCGTCCGAGTCTGACGTAACAGATTCGAGCTCAACAATTAGTGTAATTTAACTAGACAGACTTGAATTGGGAGGGGAGGGAAAAGAAATTAAGATCATGGGCTATTTTGGCATTGCACTGCAAAAACAAACAAACAAACAAATAAATAAATAAATACAACGGCGTCTTAGCGAGTGGAAATATCCTGAATATCGTCGAATACATCTCGTATTTGTTGTCGTAGGATCACAATAAACTAAAAATATAAGATTATTAAACCTGTCTCACGCCGTTTGTCCTCATTTCAAGCGTGAACTAGTTGTGGTGTTCTGTTTGCGGATCGGTTTGCTAAGTTAAAGCAGTAATTTCTAGAAGGAATCGAAACGATCTGCCGTTTTTAGGAGCGTGCGGGATTTTCCCAACCAGGCTTTCAGACCGAACGTCCCTGAACGCCAGCGCACGATATAATGAGTAAGGTGTCGTGGAGTTCGTATGCACGTCGTGCACGTCGGTGAAGGAAGCACAGAGCTCCTGAACCATTTCTGTTTATTCGAATGTCTTTTGTACGCGCGAGTCTGGATCGTCAATGCGTCGTATTGTCTCGGGACCAGGCGTCTCGGAGTCTAGCGACTCGGAGTCACGTATCCGTTCGGTAAACTAGCGGAGCGGATCAGCAGAGGCATATCTAAAAAAAAAAAGAGACCGGCCTGGAGCGATCCGTATTACATTCATGCCTCACGCACCCGTGGGGCACGTCAGTACACTGTGGATCGAGTGTCTCACCGGGGTACGTGACGCTTTTAAGGCAGGAGCGCGTGCCTTCGTGTCTCAAGTCTTTTGCGGTGCTCTGAACACGATTTTACCAAGAGCACCCGCTTCTCTGTTAGGGCTTAAAAATCCGACATGCCCGTGCTGTTGTTTTTAGCTCGCAGTGAATCATAATCCTACCGTCTGCTTCATCCAGGAGCACTTAACCCGTGGATCGGATCCAGATTCCCGATATACGGCGTAACGCTGGGCTCACTGCGTCCACGATGACGAATCTAAACGGGCCTACTTAAACGACACGATCTCTGTATTTCTCTTCAGCTCTCACTTCCTGTCCCTTTTCCTCTGTGTGTGTGTGTGCAGTGAAGTTCTGTCATGGAGATGTGAGCGGTCCGAAGGAGGTGACGTCATCTGGCCATCAGGTCACGGTGCAGTTTATGAGCGGCCCACACAGCCTCGGGCGCGGCTTCTTCCTCTCCTACGCCAGCAGCCAGCAGCCAGGTGAACACACTTTCGGCTCTGACTCACACTCGCGCTCCAGCTGCACCACGCATGGGGTTCTGTGAAGGATATAACCGACCTAGTCTGCTTCGTTAGACGGTTTTATATACGCCTTTTGTGCTAACACGGGGCCGGGTATGATTCAGGCGACGAGCAGACGGTTTTAACAAGCGACCTACGTTTCTAGCGGTTCGAGGGCGAGCTGTTAAGTAATCAGATGTATGACTAACGGCATCGAAGTAATAAAAGAAAACCACACAAACACCACTCTTTCCGTTTGAGAAGCGAATATATTTAACCACCCGAAGTTAAATCCGTCGGTATTGGGATGTACACGGTACATCATAGACGAGGTTAATTTTACACGCTTAAGTAAACGTCTGTATTATATTTAGTCGTAGTGTCGTGCGGATATCACGGGGCGACGCCGATATCTCGGTTCCGGTGGCGCTGAATGGAAGGAAGGAGGAATTTCAGCCTTAAGCGCTGACGTAGAACAGACGAGCACCGGCTTCGTTTCCTCACCCAGCGTTTTCCAGCCGCGTTCCCGGGCGTATTCGGGGGATGGTGGAGGAGTTACTGGGGGGGGGGGGATGGTGGAGGAGTTACTGGGGGGGCGATTGCTTGAACGGCGGGTTTGTTTTTATTCTTAACGAAAAACGCAACAAGGACAAAACGGCACCAAAAAAAACGACAAACTCGCGCGTATTAAACAGAACTTCCGAACGCAAATCTTCCGCCATCGTCTCGTCAGTCCGCTCGCCTCGCCCTCGTCACGTGATGAACGAAATCCGATCTGCGCTGCGACTTGGACTCGTCCGGCCGCAGCGTCCGTTCTCTAACAGAACTAAACGATTTTTATTGTTATTTAAAAAAAAGCTAAACGACAGCGTGGGCGGAGCCGCGGTGGGTGGGTGAGTGATGTAATCGGTGTGCGACCCGAACACCGTGTACCACCGGTAACGCCGACTATCACAGCAAACCTACAGGTTCGCGAATTCTTTAGTTGTAAAATAAAAACACTACATACAATACATAGTCATTCCATCTCTTCTCTATCTGCTATCGCTAGTGTTAACGTCCGCAAGAATTACTCCCTAATTCTCCATTTACCCTTCCTTTATCGGCGGTTTAACCGCCATCCAGAGTCGCCGTTACAGAGAAGTATCCAATCAGCTGTTTGATGAGCATCGTCCAGACACCGATTGGTTGTTGATTGGCGGGTCCGTCCTGTTCCCTGCTTACCGTTCCTTTAGAGGAACGTATTTATTTCTATTCCGTGCCTAGAACTTTCACCGTTGTCTCTGATGATTGTGGGGAATCTTTTCAGCAGCAGGAAGTGGAGAACTGGTCGGTGTTCCAGTCTGTAAGATACTTCAGACTGGTGCAGATGATCCTTTCTCCGGTAGGACGACGGCCCTAAACGTACGCTCGTTCCGATACGTCGTGATTGGTTTTTTTTTTTTTTTTTAAACGTTGGGTAGGGAGGACTCTGACTCTGATTCTGTCGTTACGTCTGCCGTGTTATCTCACAGTCATGCGTCATGTAAAGCCGTGACCGGCTCTGATCGCACGTGAAGAACACGTGAACTCTGATGTAGTTTTGGCGCGGTACACAGAATCGGGTCGGTGTATCCCTGGGAACTGTCCACAAACCCGAAAGGAAAGAGGAACGCGGTGGGCGTTAATAACGGACGTGTGAAAGAGTGTGATCACAACTGCGTTTCTGTTTATATTACAATGAACTGGCAACAAAAGCTGTTGGCAGGGTATCACAGGGGGTGGGGTGTGTGCGTGTGCGTGTGTGTGTGTGTGTGTATCCGCTTGAGACTGCACCTCTCACGAGGTTGGCGTAGGAGTTGCCATGGCGACGGCTCTGTGTGTTTGGACAGATGAGAGGGAGGGGCCTCATGTGCAACTGATTAAGGGGAGAGCAAAAGGGAGAGTGGATTTCTTCCTGTTTCTAACAGAAGTCATGATTGCATTAGTGCAGACACAGGCAGTAAAATCTCTGCTGTCCAGTGTGTGTGTGTGTGTGTGAGAGAGAGAGCGAGAGCGAGAGTGAAGAAGAAGAAGGGAGGGAGATTCTGGAAGAACGAGAGGAATAAAATCTCGTTTTCTGCCTCTCTGTCTCCAGAGACAGGGTGTGCCGGCGATGATATATCGCTTTGCTAACAGAATTAATA